>NW_005842672.1:455072-476704 GCF_000455745.1 Alligator sinensis | reverse complement strand
TCCTTGATAATTTTCTCAAAGGTCTTCCCAAGGACTGAGGTGAGACTAACTGGCCTATAGTTAGCTGGGTCCTCCTTTCTCCCCTTCTTGTAAATGGGGACCACATTGGCCCTTTTCCAGTCCTCTGGGACCTGGCTAGAGCGCCATGAATGTTCATACAGCTGTGCCAGGGGCCCCGCTATGACCTCCGCCATTTCCCTCAGTACCCTCCGATGAAGAGCATCTGGACCTGCTGATTTAAACATGTCCAGCCCCTCCAGGAGTTCCCTAACTAGAGGCGGCCACCGTGTGCAAGCCCCCACATCCGCAGGCCTGGCTCTGCAGACAAGCAGCAGTGGTCGTGCAAGGTGGTGGTGGTTGGTGTGTGCAAAATGCCCCGTCCCCGTGCTGGCTGGGCAGCATGCAGCTGCTACCACCAACGTCCCATACCACCGCTGCTGCTTATCTAAGGAACCGTGCCCACAGACTGGGGGGCTTGCATGCGGTGCCTGCAGCCGCCATCATACCACCACTGTTGCCCCACAGCTGGCCGCACGGCTCCATGGCAGCAGTGGCAGTGGCGGCATGGGGAGGTTTTGCATGCAGCAGCTGCCACCATGGGCTTGGCTCCGCAGGCAAGTGGCAGCAGGGCCAGCTGCCACGTGTGAGCCCCACAGCCACCATCCCTCACCACCACTGCGGAGCTGTGCCCACAGAGCCATGTGGCTGGCTGTGAGGCGGTAGCAGCAGTGCAGAGACAGTCACTGCATGTGAGCCACCCCTCCTCCCCCCCGTTGGCTGAGCAGCACCGCTGCCATGCCACTTGCCCATAAAGCTGTGCAGTTGGCCATGAGAAGGCAGTGTGGGGTGCAGCGGCAGACTTGCGGTGGCAGCCACCATGTGTGAACCCCCATCAAGCTGGCTGGCATGTGTGTGGCCCACAGAGGGGCACCCCTGCCTTCACTCCCTGGCCCTGCTCCTAGGAGTGGCTGAGGTGGGGGGCAGGGAGGCACTGCGGTGTGCCACCTGGGGCTGGCAGCACCCCTCCACTCCCCTAGCCCCCTTCCCCTCCCCCTCCACTCTACAACCCTACTTACCTCCAGGCTCCAGGGGTGAAGGATGGAGGGTAAGCCTGAGCCTGAGCCCAGCCTTGGCTGACTCAGACACTCAGGTCCCACCCTCCCCCTCTTCCTCTTCTTCCGGGCAGGGCTGGTGGTTTCCCGCCCTTTCTACAATCAGCTCTTGCAGGCTAGAACTCTGCCAGCCTGCAAGAGCTCTTTGCAAAAGTAGAGAATCCATGGATTTCTGTGCTAAAAGGGGAAATCTGTATTTTTTCTGATAAAAACAGGGAATCCATGGTTTTCCCTGTTTTTCCATGGGAAACAGAAAACCTGGATCTCTGATGATCACATATATGTGGATTATTCACTCTACTTTCAATAATTTTTATGAGTCAAGTTTGAATCTACTAGATTTGGGCCAAGGGCACCTAAGGGTGGCTGGGAACTTTATACCACTTTCCCTATGTGTGACTTGTTCATGTCAGTAGAGGTTTTACTCCTCGCACCTTTCTTCAGCCTTTTTCATGCTTACGTTGGAGACCCTCATTGGTTAGGCCTGCTTTGGGTTTGTCTCTGTTTGCAAATAGATACTGCCACACATGATTCCTGATGTGTGGTATATCTTGTCTCTCTACAGAGAGGCTGCTAGCTAGCTAGCTATGTTACTATGAAGCCAGGCAGAAGGCAGAGTAGATTTGCATCTTATAGACTAACTAAATCATAAACATGAATGCCATGTGCACCTGGAGGCTGACAGGGCACGGCAAGCTCCCACAGGTGGTCATGGTGGTGTTGGTGGTATGGGGAGCAGGTGGCAAGTGGTGACCAGTGGTCGGTGACCACCTGCAGATGCCACTGGTGGTGTCGGCAGCGAGAGGTGGGTGGCAAGCGACGATAGCCCACAAGTACTGCCAGCAGTGTTGGTGGCGCATTTTCACAGGGGGTGCACTGCCATGCTCAGGGGTGCACATGCACCCCCTATGCATTGCCAATGATCAGAAATATATAGAATAAACTTTGAAGAGCCCAAGCTTACTTCATCAGATGCTGTGAAAGAAGAGCCTCTCTACCCTGCTCAGTGACTTTTTGGTGTATTTTGTGCCTGAGCAGTTCCAGGAACACAGACACATCAATAACCCCAATTTTTCCTAAATACCAGCTATTTCTTCAAACTTTTCTAACTCCCTAGTGATTTAAAAACTGGGAATGAGCAAAGCTATAGAGATTTACAGCACTAAGCAAATTGAAAGGCAGATGGATTTACTCTTTCTACAATATAATGTTTTAACATTTTCAAATCAGAATGAATTTCTCTCTTAAACTGTTTTAAGGTATCTAAATAAAGTAGTGTAGAAGATCCAGTTAAAAAAATGTAATAGCTGTGCTATATGTTGATTTATTAAATATTATAAATAGTAGGTACATATATTGAGACCCGATTTTCAAAAAATGTCTGGATTATCTGACAAATAACTAAACAAAAGTTTTTACTCAAAGCTAGAGAGAAAGTGATTGAATACATCTAAAAATAAAGTATCCCTGCAAATGTAAAATATATCTGCAAAATCCCAAACTACTTTGCAACATAATCTTCAGACATAAAGGCCCAGGTTTAAGATAGTTTTTTTGTTTTGTTTTTGGTCAATCGAAATCTGAAAACTTAAAAGTTTTTTTTCCTGGAAGACTTCATTTTTTCTTGAAGTTTCATTTTATTTTGAATAGAAAGGTTTTTGTTTATTATAGTAATACAACCCATGTCTCTCCCTCTTCCCCTAATATTTAACTGAAAAGATATAAACTTTTTGAGTAAGATTCTCATCCCCATTTTGGTCCTCATATATCGAGAGAAAGGATCAGAGTGGCATAGAAGGCTGTTGTGATAGGCACCCATTTGTGTTACGACCCTGGGAATTTTTACTGTAGCTGAGAATTTGGGAGAAATAGTAATAAGCAAGGATCCTGGTTGTCTTTATTAACAAATCCAAAATTATCTGATTTAAAACCCCCAAAATCCATGTTTTTCCATAATTAAAATGAAATGCCACTATATATATAGGTATCAGTTGAACACAATGTTTCATTGATATATTTACAATTTTAAAGCAATTTGGAAGCCTACCAGTGCTCCAACCACTATAATAAAATAAATTCTAAATACCTATAAATTTTGGTATTTGATTTTGGGTTTTTTATCATGGAAAATCAGAGCTTCCCCTGCCCACTTTGCTCACCAGGATGCAGATCCAGCTGTGGCTGTCCCCCTGCTGCTTTGTGGTGCCAAGCAGCCTTGATATGCTTGTGCCCCTCACTCCCAAGCCACACCCTGCAGTATCAGCACTGCAGGGCACGGGGCTGGCAGCCTGGCCAGACCCAGTGCCTCACAACAGCAGGGTGGCCACACTGGCACAGAGTTGCCACGTGTTGCCTATGCCCCCCTCCCCCAGATTCCCCATAGATTTACCTGCAGGCAGCTGTGGGAGCTGCTTCCATCAGTCTGCCTGGCTGTATTGCTGCCTTGGGTGTGTGCACATGCACACACACGGCAGAGGCCCTGCCTCCAGCCACCCTCCCCCACTCCCTCAGCCCCAAGCAGCTCCTTGCAGGCTGGAAGTTTGCCAGCCTGCAAGGGGAAACCCACAGTTTCCTGTTTCAAAGGGGAAAATCCAGCTTTCCCTCATTTAAGGGGGAAAATCCACATTTTTTCCATGGGAAACAGAAAACCCAAATCACTGGTAATAAGTAACATGCAGCATAGCCCCTGGCATCTTGAGCTTCACAATGCATATCATCACTCTTCCAGATTCTCTGGAAATCTCTGTTGAAAAGTCCTTTTTTTTTTTTTTTTAACCAGTCCTAGAGTAGTGAAAATGAGGTCCTTATTCACATACTTGATATCTATTATCTTGGAAAGGATACTGAAAGCCACCTGAGAAGAGGTTGGGCCCTTTTTTCAAAGGGGCATAGAACATAATATTTGCAGACATTTGAGTCTTACTTTTTTCCAGAATAATAGCTGGATTTAATAGCTATGTTTAAAAGGAATGATGGACCCAAACCAAAGTATCTAGCCAAAAGATATGCTTCATCTCAAAATAGCTAAATCTAAACAGTTATCAGATGCGACTGTAGTGAAAATTTCTCCTTGGAGACTTGTCAGACTCAAGCCTTCAAGTGAACCTGCTGCATCTTATTCGTTTTCATCCTCTGTAAACAAAATCCCATTGCAGTAGAAGGCATGAAGGCTCCACACAGTCTGTTTCAACTCCTCAGGCAAAATCGACATGCAATTGTTTTAAAATGCTCATGAAAGGCATGTGCATGTATCATCCATATGTCAGTCAGATAAGACCCCCCCCCCTCTTTCTTTTTGCAATTTGATTCTACTAATGCCTGCTATGGTTGGTTATTCATGACAGCTATCTTCTCATTAAGGATTCACTGACCTATACACAAAATAAAAATGAGCCCAGCCATCCTAACAGCAAATAAAAAAGCCTATTGAAAATATTGGTACATTATGTGACTAATTGTTATGGAAGGCTGTAAATATCTGGTATCTTGTCACAAAAAAAGACAAGACCATAACCCAAATCCACTTTTTTGAAAGCCAGTGTGTAGCAAAAGCAGGAGATGGGGAAGGTCCATGCACTGTGCCATCTTTGATCTAGTACTGGATCTCTACTTGTATTGCAAAGGTTGTAAAAACTGTTCTGGTAGACTGGAGAATATGGAAATGAAGATTAGGTAACTGTTTCTAGCACATAATTTTATTAGTCTGAGCTGGGTTCTATCCTGGGGAGTTGGGAAAGAGAGGAATAGAAAGTCAGTTATTTAGTTTTTATCTATAACATTTGGAATACACCTGCAGAGTCAGAACCAGCTTAATTTTTTTAAAAAGTGCATTAAATTCCCCCCTCAAGGCTTGGAGTGGATTTGTTCATTTTATTAAATGGTAGCATTTGTTCAACAAGCAAGTATAATCTATCCTCAGCACCAACCCATCAGAGTTAAAGTGTTTCTACTGAGCAGATTCAGGCTGAGTTTAAAGCTGTTTTATTAGTGCTTGTGGCCTTGTGCACTTAAAGACACACTATGTAATAGCTTGGACCTTTGAGACAACCCTATTTATGACAATAATCAGAGGTACTGCATTATTTTGCCACCTGTCAGAGCCAATGTAAGAATTACTGTTTTGTAAGACACAGTAATTATTCTCCAGGGCAACATATACCAAAAGTCACACAGTATGATCTTGCTAAGCACACCAGTGGCACAGAAAGGCTTAAAGTTTAACAGAGACCAAATACACAATATGGCAGTATACTGGGAGAGAATATAGTAGAAATGAGCCCAACTATTATTTGGGTTATTTATATTAGTAAAGTTACTTACATTCCAGCATGTATGAAGTCCCTGCTAAAAAATAGAGATCAACTATGTATTTACATGAATTTCTGTATTTTGCATATTGCCTTTCAGTATTAATGTCAGAACTCCTACTGGTTTCATGGGCTATGATACTATGAATCTTAAACACTTAAGTAGTACCACAGCGCTGAATGAGAAGTCTCACG
This sequence comes from Alligator sinensis, assembly GCF_000455745.1. Classification (NCBI taxonomy): domain Eukaryota; kingdom Metazoa; phylum Chordata; order Crocodylia; family Alligatoridae; genus Alligator; species Alligator sinensis. The sequence goes on along the minus strand of NW_005842672.1, from coordinate 471,090 downwards.
TGCTTCAGCTCAAGTGCGAGTTTAAGTGTTTTGCTAGGCCAGAACACTTGGAGGAAGATTTTGCCCGAAGAGTTGTGTTGTTCTTTTTTTCCTGTTCTACAACTCTCCTGACTTTAATGGCGCTCACAGAGATACAGCCTCCAACACTGTAGTCAATCTATATGGAATCCATTGACACTGGTGACATCACTCATTTATGTAGCCCTTCTTATAGGCTTTTGACAGTGCTTACATCTTTAACAGCTATCTTTCTGGTGAATAGAAGAGGTTACTTTCAGAAGATGCCAACCTATGAATAAAGCATAACCTGTAATATCCACGCATTATTTCAGGTGACTTGACTTCCAGGTGGTTATGGTATGCAGCAAGTTCAGTGAATCCCTACTTATTAGAGATGATGATATTATTTGTCAACTATTTTTGCATCCCTGATTACGGTACTGAGAAGCTTGTGTTCTCTAATAACTGAGGCTGATTGTCATTTGCTTTCTAAGTGTATGTGGTTCCAAAAGGACCAATTGTTTAAATTTGTGTTGGATATTAAAACTCTTCAATAGCTGCTTTGAAGCAACAGCCTTCTAGAAGGTTGTTTCTACTCTGTTATTTTTTATCATTTCCTTCAAATCTGACAGAAATAAATGAGAAATATTCGTTTATATAAATGGCATCTGTGCTACCCATGAATGTTACATTTTCCTAGCAATTTAGGTGCTGTGCACCTGAAGTGTATTGTCTGTCTGGTTTACACCTACATCTCTCTTTCATTGATACCTTTGTTAAACTTCCATTAACTGCTATGGAAACAAGATCAGGCCCTTGGCTTGTGAATGATGTGTACTCTGACAGAAAAAAAGCAATAATATCAACATAGCAGTGATGATATTTTTATTTATATATGTTGTTATGGTTGTTGCTAGTACAGTTTGAAGTGATAGACTGATATGTCTTAACACACATGGTTCAAAGGGTGTTTTATTAAGGGAGTTGGAAGAACAAGTCAGTCTTTAACCTAGAGTGTATCTATTCCTTTATCTTATCATATTACTAAACCCAGCAAGTCACTAAAGACTAGCAATGATATTTGTGATACATAGTAATGCTGTCTGTAATCACTTTTGATCTAAAATGTGTGCTAGGTCAACTGAGAAATATATTTAGGAAATTAATGATACATGATGTTAATGTAACTGAGAGCATGAAGGAATTTTTGCCATAGTGTTTGCAAAAATGTCAGTGAAGGCAATCACACAGAGGGGAAAGTCATATTTAAATTAAAGCTCATAGTTCCACCAACAAAGCCAATTAAGGAAAAGCTTCTGAGACCCATATAGTAACATAAATAGTCTGATTTTTGCTAAGTAGGATCTAAAGCAAGGGTGGGCAATTATTTCAACTGGAGAGATGCTTAATGAGTTTTGGTAAACTGTCAAGGACCTCAAGGGTAGCCCCACCCCTTGATAGGTGCCTTGCCCCCAGTCACCATCTTGGGACTGGAATTCCCACCCCCTACCCCCTGACCTTTGCCACTGGAAATCCCTCCCCTTGCCCCCAGAAGTACTCCTTTTGGGAAGCGGGGGAGGGTTACCATCTTGGATCCAGAAAAAAACCCAATCATATGCTAAAAGTCCAACATCTACTCTAACGGATTTTAATTTTATTTAAAAAAAATGTTTTTGCATAGTGTATATAGAGGTGATAGCATTATAACTAAAAAATACAGTCTTATTCTTGTATACTATATGTGTGGGTTGTGATGGGGGTTGTGGGGTTTGTGAGAGGGTATGGCTGTGTGTGGAGTGCATAGGGTATTTTGTGGGGTGTGGGTATATGTATATGTGGGGGAGTTGTAGGAATAGGCTATAGCTATGTGTGGTGTGGAGGGATGTAGGGACCCCCCCACAGTGGAAGCTAGAGATGGTCCTCAAGGAGGACCATCAAGTGGCCAGCACTTGTAGGGATCAGTAAAGCCAAGGCAGTGACTGAATTTAGGTTAGCCACGGGAGTCAAGGACAATAAGAAGTCCTCCTTTAGGTATGTAGGCAGTAGAAGGAAAACAAATGGAATGCCCCTGCTTAACACCTCGGGACAGCTAGCAGCCAACATTCAGGAAAAAACTGAACTCCTGAATGCCCACTTTGCTTTGGTATTTCACTGGACTAAGGGGAAAGCCAAGTGAAATAAGGCTCATAGGGGACATGCCGGGACTGATAGTTTCCCCACTGGATGCTGAGTGGACGCAATACCAATTAGAAAAGCTAGACATTTATAAGTCAGCAGGACCGGATGGACTCCATTTGAGAGTGCTGAAGGAGCTGGCTGAAGTCATTGCAGAACCCCTGGCAAAGCTCTTTCAGAATTTGTGGTGCACGGGGGAAATCCTTGAGGATTGGAAGATGGCCAACATTGTGCCCATCTTCAAGAAGGGGAAGAGGAAGGACCCAGGCAACTATAGGCCAATCAGCCTAACCTCCATCCCAGGGAAAATCCTGGAAAAGCTTATTAAAGAATCTATGTGTGATACACTCGCAGAAGGTAAGATTCTAAATGACAGCCACCATGGCTTTGTCATGGGTAGGTCTCATCTTACCAATCTCATCTCCTTCTACGACCAGGTCTCTCACTACCTGGACATGGGAGACAAGGTAGACGTTATATACCTAGACTTCCAAAAGGCTTTTCATTTAGTATCCCACAATGTCCTTGTGGGAAAACTGGAACGTTGTGGGCTCAGCTGCTCAATGGTTCAGTGGGTGGGAAACCAGGGTAGGACCCAGAGAGTTCTCATGAATGGATCTGTGTTGTCCTGGTGTGAAGTGGCCAGTGGTGTCCCTCAGGGGTCCATGATTGGACCGATGCTTTTCAACTTCTTTATCAATGATTTGGATTGGGGAGTGAAAAGCTTGCTGTCCAAGTTCGCGGACAACACCAAGTATGGGGTGCAGATACAGGCGGACCTGGACAGGCTCAAGAGTTGGGCAGACTGGAACCAGATGAAGTTTAACATTTCCAAGTATAAGGTGCTCCATCTGGGGACAAACAACCCTTACCCTATATATAGGATCAGCAGTGACAGCTTGACTCACTATAGCCAAAAGGGACCTAGGGGTAATGATTGACCATCTCATGAATATGAGCTGTCAGTGCAAGGCGGTGGTCAGCAGGGCAAATAACATCTCATGTAAAACTAAGTGATACTTCTGCCATACTCAGCACTGGTGAGACCACAGTTAGAGTACTGTGTCCAGTTCTGGGTGTCACATTTCAATAAGGATGTGGAAAACTTGAGAGGGTCCAGAAAAGAGCCACCCATATGAACAGGAACTTGCAAGGCAAGCCATATGAGGAAAGGCTGAGGGACCTGGGCCTCTTTAACCTAAAGAAAAGAAGGTTGAGAGGGGACTTGATAGTGGCTTACCGTTATCATCAGAGGAGTGCATCAGGAGTTCGGTGAACAACTGTTCATTAGGGCACCCCCAAGGAAGACCAGGACCAATGGATAGAAATTCCTGGAAGGCTGCTTTGGGCTTAATACCAGGAAAAACTCCTTCACAGTCAGGGTGTCCAGACTGTGGAATAAACTCCCTCCAGAGGTGGTGCAAGCCCCTAACAATCTGTGAATCTCCTGTGACGCACAGCCCCTGCTGCTGGTGGCAGCAGCAGCAAGCAGCGGGCCCTCAGGGTGCTCATGGCCCATGCAAGCGCTGCTGACCAGTGGCACATGGCTGCAACCAGTTCCAGGAGCTGCATGTGGCAGCAAGGAGCAGAGCCAGGCCAGCCCAACTGTTACATGGGGCTCCCTACCACTAAGGGGAAGCCCCATGCAATGGAGCTGGGTGCCTAGCCCCACTCCCTGGTGCCACGTGCAGCTGCCAGGACTCCATCGGAAGGCAGGGGTGGGGCTCGCCTGCACTTCCAGCACAGTCCCAGGAGCTGCACGTGGTGGCAAGGAGTAAGAAAGGCAGCCGGTTCCTCTGGTGGTGAATGAGTGCTGGAAACTGCAGGCAAGTTGGAGGGAGCCCTGTGTGATAGAGGCAAGCCAGCCTGACTCTGCTCCTTGCCCCCACATGCAGCTTCAGGAACTGGCTGGGAGCCATGCATCACTGGGCAGCTGCGCATGCATGGAATACAGGCACCCCAAGGGTCCACCAGCTGCTGCTGCTGCCACCAGCAATGGGGGCTGTGCACCATAGGAGGACTATGAGGGTGGGTCCCTACCCCTACCACCCTCCCTCACACCCACACACCCATACCCTGCCCACCCAAGCTCCATGTTCCTGCTGCCCACCCTGGGCACAGGCCCTGGGCTCCATACTCCTACCAGGCCCAGCCCTACTCTCTGCACTCCTGCGCAGCTGTAGCTTTTCCCTGCCCACCGCTGCTGCTTTCCTACCTAGTGCCTGGAGCAAACGCTGAAGCAGGGACACAAGGAGGAGCCAAGGAAGCTGAGCAGGTCCTCTGGTGCTGCAGCAGTGGCAGCAGCAGCCCTGCCAGGAAGGTGTGTATGCTAGCCAGGCTGGGCCCTCCTGTGCGCAAGAGTGGGAGCAAGGCGAGAAGGCTGGGCAGGGTATAATTAATTAGTGAGTGTCCACAGGTCAGATGAAATCAGGTGGTGGGCTGAATCCAACCCACAGGCCGCATTTTGCCCACCTCTGATGTAAAGGTGTTGGAGGAAAATGCAAAATGAAGAAAGGAGGACTGAAAGTCTAAGGTTTTACTAATTAGTTATAGTTTTGGGGTTAAGATGATAAAGTTTATTTCCTGAATGAATTCACTGGTTTCCTTGAGGGAAAGATCCAGTAAGTTGGAATAGGACTTTGTAGGGTCTACATAGGTCAATTCTTTGTCTGGTCCTATTTAACATCTACATGCAGCTGCAAGGTAAACTGGTTAGAGGGCGTGGACTTGGGACAGCATCTCTTCCTATGCTACACCATGTTGGACTACACCAGTACTCTCAATTTTGTCCAGAGCTTAGACAAGATCAGCTCATGGATGTGGCATGACTCACTGAATCTAAGGTACCCATCTACATTTGGTCAATTTAGTGTTTAGTTTAGGAATGCACCTGTGCCTCTCACTGATCCTAAGCGCTCTCATAGCAACACCTCAGAGTAACTATTTCTGTCATCTCTGGCTGAAGACCCTATCCTATCCTAGTGAACAATGACCTAGCTTCAGTGATTCACTCTTCACTAGTAGTGTATGCCCTATCACTGGGCATAAAGCCTTTAGGAATTATGCACCAGAACACTGAAGCACATGTCCTTAATAATGCTGGCCTCCACAATGCTGGCCTCTACCAACATACCAAACTTGCCCTCTATCCCTTACATTGTCTTCCCAAAGAGTATTGACCAGAGCATGAAATCTCAATTATTATCTACAAGATACTGAATGCCCTGACCTCTGAGCATCTAAAAACTGCCTGATGTTTCAAGATGAACAATTTGATAACTCCACGCCTGTGGTACCATGGAACTTTCTACAATAGGGGTAAAGCTCGCCTGTTCAGAAGCCAAACGTTCATTGGTGCTGACCTTTGAAAATAGAATGAAAACAAAGACCAGCACAGGCTTCACCACCTTCCAGTCCAAATATAAAGCGTGGTATTCTTTTTACCTTCTGTGACATAAAGCTGCATCAGCTTGTGGGTGCATGTGTGTGTATGCATATATGTATATGCTTAATGCAGAACCAAATGCCCCACAGCACGCTACTTCTGTACAGATGAGAGAACAAATCCATGACAGATGTTAATCATGTTGCTGATGGCACTGCTGGGAGGCTCTCCAATACACAGTAATAAGTGAGGTACAAGAAGCTATATACAAGAGCACAGACACTGATATTTGCTGTCTGGTTTACGAACATTCACATCAGTCAGATTTGATAGCTGAAGGATCTGTGGAAAGTGAGCTTAGAGGGGCTAGAGATTTGTCAAAGCAAATTCATTTAAAAAAATACAGAATGTATGTGTGGGAGACTTTTTGCAGTATTCTCTCGGGGCTGTTGCTGCTGGATCCCTACCCCATATATATTCTTGGTCCAAATTGCAAGGGTTTGATAGATCCTGCCTTAATTCAATGCTAGCTATGTGAAGCTTTAAGGAAAGGCTGTGTCATGTTACATTCAGCTGATCTTCTATCATTTCCGTCATTACAGTGAGGGTTATCTGCAGTCTTTCCAGATATAATCATTTCAGCAGAGACTTTCTTTTCAATGAAGTCTTTTAGGTTACCTAGTAATCAAAGGAAAGGATCAAAAGAAAACCCTGCAAGCAAATTTCACTCTTCAGAGACATATAATACAGAATCGTTCAGATGTTTTGTCTTTTCACATATCATTCCTAGCTATTTATAGATCATTATATGATTCACAGGTGCTAGTCTTTCAGAGGTGAGATTGCTAGCCTGGTCTGCCTGCTAACATAGACCTGGATTACCAGAACCTCATTCCTTTGCTTACAAGCTGATGATCTTGGGTCCATATTTTATCAAAACCGTGGGATGGGGGAAACCTATTTTCTCCTTCAAAAATTAAAAAAAGAAAAACCTTTTACTTTAAAAGTAATTCTCGCCTCCCACTCCCAAAGGGGACAGGTACCCTGCGGTCCAGATCTCTTCCAAGTCAGTCAGGTGCACCATAATCTAAGAGAAGACATCAAATGAAGACAAAAGGCTTGTCTGTGCTTTAATCAGATTGTCTCCTGAAATTGCAGTGTTTATTCATTTTCTTATAGGAATAGCTTTTACCTGAGCATCTTGATTAGACTGGTGATAAATCACAATGTAGCCTATAGTCAGCTCCTATTGTGTAACTCACAGCTAATTTAAGGAGCAGCTGAAGAAAGCTTCTCTCTTTGGGTCTGGCTGGTGTTCCTCTGTGACCTGGTTTATTTGGATGAAAAAGGGCTTGGGTGAGAGAGAGAAGGTGCACTAAATTAAGACAGATCTGTACCGCTGAGCAGGCTGAAATTTTCAAAGAGGATTTTGGATTTGGGCATGTCAATCATTAGTAGTAACTCAACAAGACAAAACCCAGACACCAGGAAACGAATATTGAAGAGACTGGGATTTTGTTGAAAAGGTCAAAGGTGCAAACATTGGCAAGTGAAAGTACAGTAGGAAAAGGTAATAAAGAGATGTTTTTTTCAAAAGTTGGATTCTAGCCTGCTATTCATAAAAGATATCATCATCTGGGGTTTTCATATATTTTTCCTTATGCGCTTGTTCATATTTTTTATCTCAAAGTACTGAATGGGGAAAGAAGATGGATGTGATACCAGCTGTGCTTAGAGCACTTCAAAAATGCTGCTCACCAACAGCAGGAAAAAGGCTATTTTGGTTCTTGATAGAAATTTAATATGAGAATCACTTCGGTAACAGTGATCCTGCTCTATATGTGTGAGACACTGATTTGTATTTGTATAGTATGATAGCCCCCAGCCCTGATCGAACCCATAGGTAATTATTATTAGTAATAAAATCACCAAGATTTAGCACCATTGGTTAGATTCATCATGAAAAGAGAGCCATTTGCAAAATGTGGATGTGTAGCTATATTTAAGTTTTGAATGCAGCCTCTCATATTTCAAAGTTATTTGCTTTCAGCATTGTCCCCCCGGCCCATCTCAAATCGAAATTAATGTTTGGTATCAGTGCTGATATGTGTTTACAGCTTCCATTTACAGATTCCTGGACAGAAACAGCCACCAAAAAGTTATAACCAGTGGCACCTCTCAACTGATCATGGATACTGGCAGATAGCACTGTCTGTGTGACATCTGATGGGCATGTTGTTATGAGGTGCCCTCTGATAGCAATATGAATATGCGTATCTGGTTTATTTTTGGAAATAGGATGACAATATTTCTATTTTGTGCTATAAAATGAATATCAATGTGCTTTTTTCTTTAAAAATCCCCCACAAAAAACAAGGCCATAAGATCCCATCTAAGGGCATTTCAGTTTTAAAAAAATTGCCAGTGATATGCCATAAACCCCAGGAAAATCTTTTAACATCACAGTTCTTCACCGCACTGAACACTGAAGTAGTCAGAAACTAAGCTAATTAAACTGCAATGCCTCTTACTTTTCGTTCCATATTTGAGAAGAGCTAAAAAGACACAGATACCGGGGAAAAGGCTACTGAGCAGAATTTAAAACTACGTGTGGCCTGGAAGTGTTATGAACATGAAATCTTTCTTGCACAAATTATAGACTACACAGTTTTGGGCACCTACATACAAGAAAGATGACAAATTACAGTGAATTTAAAGAGCCACAACAAAAGTAACTGAGGGGCTAGAGAGACTGATTAATGGGGAAAGATTAGAAGAGCTAAATATTTTTCAGCTTGCTCAAATAATATCGAAGAGGCTGTAGCTATTTGCATGTATTTGAAAGCTGTAAACAGGAAGAGGCAGAGGGATTGTTTAGAGTGGTTTTAAGGGGTATAATTAGGAATAATGGGATGAAACTGAGCAAGGGGAGATTTGAGTTGACTACCAGAAAAAATGTCTAACAGTGAGGTCTAATAGACTGTGAAATAGCTTCCCAAGAAAAGTGGTAGAAGCTACATCTCTGGAATGATTTAAAAGCAGTCTGGATAAAGCACATAAGAATGAAATGTAAAGGGGAATAGAAAAAGTGATCCAAAACGTCCTTTCTGTCTTTAATGTATGTGAGCCCTCAGTCTTGGGCAGCTTGAGCCAACCCCCCTCCCTTTTGTGGTTCCATGGGCCATGTCACTGTTTACTTGCAACTGTATAACATTTTTGGGCAACTGATATAGAAATGTAAGATTAAATATTCATTTTAATATATGGAATCAAGGAGAAAGAGCAAGCATTATGGCTTATTCCTTCATTACATCCACAGTTTGGTGCCACTGTCTTCCTCAGTACTGCCATATAATTGCTACCTTGCCCTGTAGCCGCCTACATTTTCATAGGTGGTCAGATGCACAGTCCTCTACTTGCTGACTGCCCCACAGCTAATGAGCTGCTTGGAGTTCTGGGTCAAGCCAAAGCTTTTATGGCTCCTAATTGGGATTCTCAAAATACACCCTCCCACAGACTTCCCTTCCAAGGATGTCTGATCAGAGCCATTCAGTGTAGGCAAGTGTATCTCTCCATGGAAGAACAGCCTAGTGGTTATCATGATCACTTGTGATGTAGGAGGATAATATTCAAATCCCTGCTGTTTCCTTGGGAGTTGCCTGGCTTTCAGAATCAAAAGGGGTCTGCTCTACCTGATCAGATTATTGATTGGCTGCTCTGGGACAAATCTTTCTTGATCTCTCCTGCTCATGTTGTTTCTTTTGTAGCAGTTGGACCGGCGGCATTGACTTCCTTACTCAGTGGTTAGGGTATTCATCTGGAATGTGCTTGGATCCCTTTCTTAGTAGTCAGGTTTGCCCTGTGTATGTTATAGGGAGGTTGTATGCATAACAAAGGGGTAAGGATTTCACCATCAACAGGCTACTTGGGAATTTGGTGTTGCTGTAGTAAGCAGAGCAACACCAACATCTTTGTGGATCTGGGCCCTTGTGTCTAACCAACTACCACAGGGATTGTTGGCCTCTAGTTGAAAACTAATACTGTTGCTTCTATTAGGTTCTACTTATGAATTTTAAACCTTATGGTATCTGTGGCTCCATGGATAAAATAAATTCATAAAGATGCATCTGACATTTTCCTGAATTCAATCTGTTTGCACATCCTGTATTCAGTTTTTGGGCGCATACTGGCATATAGGTTTACTAGTAGAAATGCTGGCTGAAACAGCACTTTTAAGAGCACACTATAGAAACCAAATTTTGTATTTAGCCATTGCCCCTAAAGTTGTGTTTATATATAGATGTATCCTGATCTAGAAAAGGCACCATTGAAACCAATAGCATGATTCACAACAATAAGGGTTATATGTGTGAGTAGGGGTGCAGTTGAAAGCACTTGGAGAACCTGCAAGAAGAAAGGTGGTACATTTATTAAGGTTGTAATAGTGTCAGTATTAGTGCTACATCCTTAAATCAGAGGGAGATGAAGTCTTTATAGTTACAAAGTCCAGAAACCAGGGTTCTACTCTCCAGTGTTTCCTTCAATAAACCAGTCTTGTTGGGCCTGAGCCCTTTCATCTGTAACACAGAGATGATAATGCTTCCCTAAAGCACAAAGGTGTTGTGAAGTGACATTTGCTAATGTTTGCAACATTCCTCAAGATTCTTGGATGTGAGAGGGCATGGAAATGAAAACTGTTGACTGATTATTGCTTTTTTTTCTTCACATGAGGCCAACTGCAATGCAGAGAGATCCCTTTTGGTGTGTATGAAGAGAGAAATCAACCTGGCTTGTTAGTAGCAGTGTAATGCTAAAGCTGACAAATCATGTTGAAGCAAACCTTGGTCCCTGACAGCAGCAGAATGCTTGAGGCAAGCAACAGCCATGTCCATAGAAACAGGAGCTGGCTGAGTGTGAGCTGATGTACTTCTAAGAACAAAAAATATAAAGGTTTCATCTTTAAAAGTTTTATCCAGTCTTTGCAATGTAAACTGTTATTTTGTCTTACCCAAACATATTGTTGCTATGGCATGAAAAGCATGGGCTACGTTTCTCTCTCTCTTTTCCTCTTTCTCTCTCTCTCTGTTTCTCTCTCAAGAAACCTTCTAAATCCTAGAGCTTGCTTGAAATTGGAAGCAAACATGTCCATGTGTATTTAAATGTACTCACATGAGTTGTCTCATTAGCCTTAGTATATCTATTATCATGAATTAAATCAAATGTGTAAGTATTTGTAAGATTAGGACCAAAAGCAAGAATCATCTCAGACACCATGGTCATGTAAAGCGCCTGAGGGCCTTGCTACACGTCCAAATGAAAGCTGGATAGAAACCAGCTATAGAGTTGTTACACATTCTCAATCATTAACTATAGCTGTTGGCTCTTCTTATAGCTGGATGGACATTTTAATCATGTGAAAATTACTTTGTACATGTGGCCAGTCTAAATTTATTGCGTGATTAACCAGTTAATTCCGTAATATATGTAACATGTAGCAGAGACCTAAGTCTAGAGAAAAGATCAAGAGTTGTGTTCCTGCTCAAGGTAAAACCTCACTTGCTTCAAGATTATAGGTGTGGACAAAAAGAGCAGCTCCCTGCTGTAACTGAGAATGCTTTGCAGGCAGAGTTCTGAGTTACAGCGATGCCCTGGACCAAACAGAAGTTCACTGTTGGTTCCAGGGAGGAGAGGAATCTAGTTGGTGGCTTCCAGTCTGCAGCCAGTTTGCCCTACCAACGGCCCTTCCTCTCTCCCAGCCTGTCCCTGTCCTGTCCCTGTTTCAGAATGGGATGGGGGATGGGAGGAGAGGAAGTTCATTCTAGGGGTTCCCCAGCCAGTGCTGGAGAGTTGGATGAGTGAATTGGAGCCCCTCCAACTTGGGAGAGTGGAGGGGGGCCCAATACATCTGTCCCACCCTCCAGCAGGGGCTGAAAACCCCCCAGACTGAACTCCCTCCACTCCCTTTCACCCCTCCCATTCTGAAAACAATGATAGGCTGGCAGGCAAGCAGACGGGAGTTACAGAAGATGCTATGTTTTGAAACGTCTTCATCTGACCCCCTCATAGAATCATAGATGAAACGTCTTCATCTGACCCCCTCATAGAATAAAAGCAAATGGGGGTTGGGAGGGACCTCAAGGGATCATTTAGTGCAACTCCCTGCTCGAAGCAGGATCTTCCCAGCCAAAGCTTTATTTAGCCGGGTCTTAAAAACCTCCAAGGGTAGAGATTCTTTCTGAGGAACTGGGGACTTGCTCTAACCAGAGCTCAAATTAGAAAAGGTCTGGAGGGTCTTTCTCTCCCAGGGTCATTGTTGTACATTTACTTTATTTGCAGCCTCTTCTAGCTCTGCTGAAATTGTCAAGGTGCAAAAAGCAACCTATAGAAATTACATGTAGACTTATGCTATATGTAGAGTTGTATAATAAAACATATGGTGGACTCCATTTCCCAGCAGCCATTGCTCATGTCACTGCAGCTGGTTTCCATGGAGACCTCAGAAGCAGTGGGTCATGATAGCACAGGGCCAGGGTTATGTGCTGGCAGGGCATGCAGCTGGGTGGGAGCTGCTCCAGGGCCGGGATCTTGCAATGGTGACAGTGTGGTAGAACCAGGGTTCGAATTCCAGGGGAGCTGTCCCCCACACAGTTCTGGGGAATGGAGCATAAAATTCATGAAACCCCAACTTTATGATTGCCAGCTGCAAGCATGGGGTGATGACACCTGCAGCTGAGGAACAAGAAGCTCCCTGCTTCCCAGCTGCACCCGCCCAGCACATAGAAGCAGCAGCTGAGGAGCTGGGAGCTCCCCACTCCCTAGATGCTGCTTCCGCAGGCTCTGGGAATGTAAAAAAATGAGCATCCAGATGGGGCTCTCAGCTACACACTGGCTTTTTAGAGGTCCAGGTGCCATGAGCAGAACGTCAGTTCCCTGGGCAATGTAACATCAAAGAGAGGTTCCTTCATGTCAGACTCATGGTGTTCTCCATAGTGCAGCTGTGGATGGGAGAGCTGCTCTGTCACCTGCTGTACAGTGCTGATTTAAAGAGGTGCCCTTTTAAAGTAATGGGGGCTGGAAAAACTTCCTCATCCACAGCTGCTGGCACTAGGCATCTCTCTAAATGAATCAGCTTTCCCTTTCCACCACTGCATATGTCAGGTGCCTTTTAAACCAGCACATGCTGGTGAGAACGCTCATGAAGGTTCCTTGCCGTGATATAGGACCTCCACTTAACCCAGGAGGTGCACAGTCCCACCAGGGGGAATGCCCTGCTGGCCCTGGTCCTGGCCACAGGCAAAAACCTGGTGAGGGGGCTCCAGGTTCTTGACCACCTGGGTGATAGCGATCATCGCCTGCTGGAATTGACCATCCAGAGCAGGGTGTCAAGGGCCTGCAGCAAGGCAGTAGCCCTTGACTTCAAGAGGGCCAACTTCAATGAGTTGAGGAGATTGATAGGAGAGGCACTGGGGTCCCGGAGAGTAGGGGAACTGGGTGCCCAAGATGAGTGGTCGTTCCTTAAGGAGATGATACTCAGAGCCCAAGGGGTGACAATCCCAATGAGAATCAAAGGGGCCAAGAGTGCTCAAAAGCCCCCCAGGCTCACCAAGGGCATTCGGATGCCTGATTGCCAAAAAGGAGGTGTACACCCAGTGGAAGGGAGGGGCTATCACCAAAGAGGAGTATACCTCCATCGCTCGGGTCTGTAGGGGGGCTGTTAGGAAAGCTAAGGCAGATATGGAACTAGGGCTAGCATCAAGGATCAAAGACAACAAAAAGTCCTTTTTTAAATACATAGGGAGTATGAAGAAGGCACCGGGTAATGTGGGGCCCCTGCTGGATATGCTTGGCAATCTGGTGGTTGCACCAGAGGAAAAAGGAGACCTTTTTAACAATTTCTTTGCCTCTATTTTTTTTTGCAGGGACCGGGACTCTCCCACCAAGATTCAGGACAGACTCAGGAGAGACTCCGCCAGGCCTAGGATCAGGGAGGACTGAGTTAGAGAATTTCTGGATGGGCTGGACTTGTTCACATCAGGAGGTCCAGATGCTCTCCCCCCCAGGGTGTTGAGGGAATTGGCAGGGGTTATGACGGGGACCCTGGCATGACTTTACGAGCACTCGTGGTGCTCTGGCCAGGTGCTGGATGACTGGAAGAGGGCCAATGTGGTCCCCATCTTCAAAAAAGGGAGGAAGGAGGACCTGGGCAACTATAGGCCCACTAGTCTTACTTTGATCCTGGGGAACCTCTTTGAGAAGATTATCAAGGAGCACATCTGTGAAGGGCCAGTAGCGGGGATGATGCTCAGGGGCAACCAGCATGGTTTCATTAGGGGCATGTACTATCAGACCAACCTGATTGCTTTCTATGATCAGGTCACAAAATCACTGGACACAGGTGTCGCAGTGGATGTAGTCTTTCTGGACTTCAGGAAGGCCTTTGACACTGTCTCCCACCCTATTCTCATTAAAAAGCTAGATGACTGTGGCATTGATGCCTACATGTCAGATGGATAGCAAATTGGCTGGGGCTGCACTCAGAGAGTGGTGCTGGATGGGTCATATTTGACCTGGAGGGATGTGAGAGTGGGATTCCCCAGGGCTCGGTCCTTGGACCCGCACTGTTCAATTTCTTTATTAGCGACTTGGACGAGGGGGTGAAAAACACCCTATTTAAATTTGCGGACGACACCAAGATTTGGGGTGAGGTGGGCATGCTAGAAGGAAGGGACAGGATACAGCTGGACCTGGACAGGTTACAGGGGTGGGCAAATGAGAATAGGATGGGATTCAATACTGACAAGTGCAGGGTACTGCACTTGGGCAGTAAGAACCAGCAGCATACCTATAGGCTGGGGAACTCGCTTCTTGAAAGCACAGTGGCAGAAAGAGATCTTGGAGTCATTATCGATTCCAAGATGACCATGGGTCGCCAATGCGAGGACACGGTCAGTAGGGCTAACCGCACCTTGTTATGCATCCACAGATGCATCACAAGCAGGGCCAAGTAGGTGATCCTCCCCCTCTATGTGACACTGGTCAGGCTGCAGTTGGAGTACTGCATCCAGTTCTGGGTGCCACACTTCAGGAGGGATGTGGCCAGCATCGAGAGGGTTCAGAGGAGGGCCACTCACATGATTAGGGGACAGCAGGGCAGACCCTATGAGGAGAAGCTACGGGACCTTAACCTGTTCAGCCTTCACAACAGAAGGCTGAGAGGGGACCTGGTGGCTGTCTATAAACTTACTAGGGGGGACCAGCTGGGAATGGGATAGACCTTGTTCCCCTGAGTGCCTCTCAGAGTAACAAGGTATAACAGCCATAAGTTGATTGAGAGTAGGTTCAGACTAGACATTAGAAGGCACTACTTCACAGTCAGGGCAGCTAAGATCTGAACCAACTTCCAAGGGAAGTAGTACTGGCTCCTACCTTGGGGGTCTTTAAGAGGAGGCTTGACGATTATCTAGCTGGGGTTTTCTCTCCTGCCCAGGACAGGGGGTGGGACTAGAAGATCTGCAAGGTCCCTTCCGACCCTACATCTATGAATCTATGGAGCCTGGGATGAGAGAAGCTTCCCCATTTCCAGCTGTGTGCCCAGCATCCCCCAGGGATAGAGCAGGGGGTAGCTGGGTTTAGGACCTGAAACTGCTCCCAGCCCAATCCTACCAATCCTGCCCCGCCTTCTGCCTGACTACTTTATAATGCCAATATGTCTATTTTTCTCCTCTGATATATGCTATCACCTTCATGAAGTCATGGATAGATAAGACTATCACTGGAGGTGTTCAAGAACAGGCTGGACTGCAACTGGTTGGGGATGATTTAGGCATAGCTATACCTATGTTCTTCTATGGGTATTTCCTATGCATCTGGGCTCTGCTGGTTGTTGCATGGAGCTGTGTGGGAATTTCCCCTTCTGCTACGTGTGTCCAGGTTTTTTTAAGCCTTCCTTTTGTAAGGCATTGGGTGTTGACCGCAGCCAAGACTGGGAATTTTGGCTGGGGTGTGCCAGTGCTCTTGCTGGGACTTAAACCCAGAGGCTGCTGGTTAGATGGTCTTGCCTTTTTGCTCAGAATCAGGTATCGCTATATTTGGGGTCAGGAAGACATTTTATCCAATGGTCAGATTGGTATGGACTGTGGGGGGCTTTGCCTTCCTCTGTAGCAGGGAATGTGACCCTGGGATCTCTTGAGCATATATTAACAAACTTTTACTAAAGCAGGATGTTGGCTGCCATGGTCCCCCTGCTTTACCGGTGGGAGGGTAGGGTGTAAAGTCTTGGGTTTTGTGTAGATGTAGACTGTAGATTTTCTAAGAGGTTAGGTAATGGATTTGCATAGGATGGTTTGGATAGGGATGATCTTGCCTCAGGCAGGGGTTTGGACTAGATGGAAGTCCCTTCCAGCCCTACTTCTCTATGAGTCGAAGATTCACCCTGCCGCAACTTACAAATCTTCTTTC
>NW_005842672.1:449676-455041 GCF_000455745.1 Alligator sinensis | reverse complement strand
CCTATATGTGTCAGAACTGTGAAAATGTAAAACTAATAATGTCCAATGTCTCACATCCTGCATGGCTGAAAAGGAACAAAGGATTTACCAGTATGTTCTAGCTCCAGTAGATCTTAAGGTCTGATTATAATATAATTCTTAAATATAAAAAACTTGTTCTAAGTTTTGTTAGTTTGTTTTTCTTTTATTTTCTTTTTCTCATTTTTAGGTTTGTGGCAAATTCTGAGCCCTGGACATGCAGACTTGCAGTCACTCTAGCCCCTGTTTCTATGAGAGAAAGAATAAGAAAAATATGTCTACTAAAATGTTATACAACTTTCCAAAACTTTTCTAAAATATGGGGGTTTTTTCTTTCTGTAACGAGCACCACACTTGCAACAGTTTCAAAAGTCATGGGTATATGACAGTAAGAACTGCTGGATTTTGCTGACAGCATTTAAACAAGAGATAATGTAACAATGAAATTGCCTCTAGCAGAGACGGGAGGGAAAAATCTATTGGGCTGGTTTCCTAGATCTCCCAAATCCTTATATCATTTGGGTAGCACAAATAACTGCCCACAATACTGTGAAAGAAATGGATAAATCTGTAAGCTTCAATTCTTCCATTGCGAGTAGCACAGCTGTAAAAATTCATTGGAAGTCTCATGGACTAACTTTCCTTGTGTTGAAGTTCTTCATGCATCAGTTCTTCTTGATAATTATAATGACAATATATATTTATTGAGGAAAGTGGAAAATATCTCTCACTGAAGTATTGCAAGTTGGGATCACAGATTTCTTGTTAATTAACTGGGAGAATATTATTTGGATCTCCAAAATATTGTACCTTCATACATTTCTGGTACTTCTCAGCAGAAACTCCTCAGTATTCTGCTGATCATTATTCTAAAAATTGTTATTTTGTATAGAAGAAAAATATTTCCAATAACTTTAAAAATTGTTCCTTTCCACAAAATCGAATATGAGACGCCAGTAGAATATCTTATTCACTTATTGCCTTTTCTTGCACATGACTTCCAGCAAAAATTATGTCAGTTCTCTCTATATATCAAAACCAAACTAATATAAATTTAAGATGCTAACCTAAACAAACACAAAGAATATACACTTGTATTTTGACAGATTGTTATATTGTGATTCACATGAAACAGAAAACACCAAGCTAGTGTACCTTGAAGTATCATATCACAGTAGTCATCAGGTGATCTTGTTTGCTTCGACTACTTAATGAAGCACGAATCTATGAAACCACTAGGGTGGTTAAGACATGTAAGTGACTGTGTGAAGATTAAAGCAGCACATCAACACTAAAACAGTTGGACAGTGATGCACCCTGATACCTTTCTGAATGTGACCCCCAGGAGCTACAGCTGCAGAACCCATCATGTCACTTTAGTGACAAGTGTCTACCTGATGTCATTTTCACTTTTGGAGGTAGTCTGCAGTGACAGGCAGAGGCTGTTTATTGTGGCCCTTCTGCTGCACATTGTTACACTTTACATGTCTTGCTACATATTTGTGATGTCCCAACTGACAGGTGCATGTCTTAACAAGTTCTACCAGGGGCAGGAATTAGTAGACTAGAGAGCCTGAAGCAGTGGAAGCATCTGCTAGAAAGAAAAAACAACATCTTGTATACTGTCAAGTGTAATTAAGGTTGCCAGTTGTCATTGCTGAGAGCATTTAGTTAAATAAGTTTCTCTGATGTTATCTAACTGACAAAAAGTCAAAGCCATTCTATAATCTCGCAAGCAAGATAATCACAAAATATGTTAATGGGCTAATCATTTACTGTCAAACAAGATAATTGGTGAGAATGTAAGGTGTGACAGGGTGTGTCCTTTGATCTAATTAAGAAGTGAAAATATAAAAAATGCAATGCATGTTGTTTCCCTTCTCATGGAATAATATGAAGGGAAGTGTATTCCACAACCCTTGAGTTTCCTAAAAATATCTTTGTCATCAGGTATTGAAGCATTTGTTTCAAACCACATTGCATGTCTAACACTTCTTGTTGTGAAGGAACCTCTTCATATGTGAAGTCAGCAAAAGACCTGTGATTTGCTGTCTCTCAGTCTGCACACAGGCTGACAATAATTCTGATAGGTGGGAGCTTGATAAGACTCTTCAATCTCATTATGACAATATAAATGCCAGTATTTTAATGATTTCAGTGCTGATCAGCTCATCAGATTAGTGGCACTATTGAGCAAATGAGCAAGTAAATGGCAGATGAAATTAAATGTAGAAGAGTGTAAAGTGATGTACATGGCCAAAAATAACCCAAACTATACCTATACTTTGGTGGGCTCTACATTAGTAATGGCTATTCTTATGTAAGGTTCATTCAGAGCTTTGTGGCTTCTGAAATGTAACAGGTTGTTGCACCCCAGGGCATCTGCATGGTGGAGACCTGGATATAAATGACACCATGTGTCAAATGAGTTAAAGCCAGAAGGATGGCTACTGTGTGTGTGAAATCCCACTCGGAGAGCAGGGCTGGGAGGAAAGGAAATTTCTGTTCTTTTGCAGATCACCTGTCATATGACCATTGTCTTGTTTTATGGTCTGTTGTTTTAAGTGGGGAGATGTTTTTAACATAAATCATAGGCAGATATTGTAGTCAATTGTTGTGAAATGGAGCAGTTCCCCCTAAATTCAATGGGAGTTAAACCTGTGTCTGCTAGGGTTGACTGTAGTACTTCATCTGTTCTCTGGCAACAGGCTTGTTTTTGTCATTAGTTTTTCCAACATTAGCTGTTAATGAGCTGTCTGCTCTTTCTGCAGATGAGGTGGCAGCACATATTAAGAGGTTGCTGCAGCTCAAGAGTAGGCAACCCCTGGCATGGACACTGGAGTGTGTCACATTTTGCCTGGCACACGCCTTGGGGCAGAGGTGGGGAAGTGGCCAGAGCTGCACTGCCACAACAAGGATTGGGCTTCTCGCAGCTCTCCTGCCATTCGCCCCTGGTGCGCCAACATCTTACAAGTCAAGGTTGATTTTGGCACTCTGCCCAAAAAACATTGCTGCTCCCTGCTGTAGCTATATTTAGTAGGGTGGGGTTGAGGGGTGTAATATTGTCCTCTAGTGATCACCAGCCACCTGCCGACTCTGGATCCTGGGCTCTTCCATCTCCCTCACCTCCCATGCCTTTGATTTATTCAAAAGTAAAAGATTGGGAGGCTGCCCAAGGCCCCAAGGGCACAGCTTGTCCAGTCTCTCTCAATCTCTCAGTATCTTTTGATACCCAGTGCCTTAAGGGCTGAGTTTGTGGCCTCTGATCACCCCTACAGCCATGCCCATGCCTCACCAGTGATATCAGTTATCATTTCAGGCTGGCTTCACCCTTCACAGCCTTGCTCCCTGCTCTCTGGCTGGCACCTCTCAGCCTGGGTCCACCATACCAGACTTTAGTACTCCAGCCTCTCTCTCCCTCCTGCTTTTCTGGTTTGGGCAAGTTAGCCCCTCTGAGTCCCATGTCCCTGCCCCCTGGCAGGGCTTCCTGACTTGCCTCTCTGGCACTCTGCGTCCTCCATGCTCCCTAACAGTCCCAGTTCAGTCCACTGGTTGTAAACTACAACATAAAAACAGGCGAGTGGCTTAACTAAATCCTCCCCATGCTGGGTATGTAAACACCATGGAAGGGAACAAAAAGGTACGCTGTGGCTTTAATGCTGTCACCCGTGCTTGGGCAGCCAAGCAAATGGAAGATGAGATGTCTCTTTAAACAAGCAAAGTCTTCTTCCCCTTCTGGTAAATGAACCCTTGCAACCCAGGGTGCTCACCATCCTGCTTCCCAGGGTTTTAGCTCTGGCCTGGGACTCCTGGGCAGTCACTCTCCCTCCAGAGGACTGGGCTCCCTGCAGGGATATCCCAGGCAGCACCTCCTCACTCAGAGCTCGGCTCTCTGGCCACCTCTGCCTCAGAACATGCCCTTATCTAGCCCCATCCATTACCACACCTGAGGCTGCTGAGTCACCGGATCCCAGGTGTTTGTCCTTTTTAAGTTAGTGAGCTGCTCTGCCCTCCCTGTGGCTGCCTACATTTATGGTCTGCAGTCCCTTATCTTGGCTACTTGTTTGCCTACACAGTGGCCATTCTGGCGTGTTTTCCCGTTTCTATAACAGGAGCCTCCAGCTCCTTGTTCCACTGTACTTACATATTTTTGCCAGAAATATTTAAAATAAATAAGCTGTTTTGTCCTTATACATGCATTACACGCCCTCTCCTACAGTTAAAATGAACCTATGGGCCAGACTCTATTCCTCCTGTTAGGCATCTGAGAGGAGCAAGGTGCTTAGTGCAACCATTGCACCCTGTTCAAGTCCTAAAAATGCATTCATGCATCTACTTTTGTAATACAGTGCCACCTAATACTAGAGAGTGAGTCAAAGAAAAAGCAGCATGCGGGAGGATACCTATAACAGTTTTCAGGGACTTGAGTCGGGTGGTATAAAATCACACTTATGGGTCTAAATCTATTTACACACCTAATTAGTGGCATAGGACCTGTCCCTATATATATCTTCAAGATAGAGAGACACATAGGAATGATGTGTTGATGTTTATTCTCCATTTTGATGTATGCAATAGTACAGTTTATTAAAAAAAATATTATTAAAGAGGCCATTCTTAATGGATTGGCCGACAGCAACATCCTGAGGGATAGCCAGCATGGGTTTGTTGTGGGTAGGTCTTGCTTGACCAATCTTATTTCCTTTTATGACCAGGTGACCTATCACCTGGACAAGGTAGAAGAGATTGATGTCATGTATCTTGACTTAAAAAAAGCCTTTGATCTGGTATCCCATGATCACCTCTTGGCAAAACTGGCCAACTGCGGCCTCGGGTCCACCACAATCCACTGGCTAAGGAACTGGCTCCGTGGTAGGACCCAGAGGGTGGTGGTTGACAGAAGTCAATTGTCATGGTGCCCTGTGACCAGTGGGGTCCCCCAAAGCTCTGTCCTTGGACCCATATTGTTCAACATCTTCATTAATGACGTGGACATTGGAGTCAGAAGTAGACTGGCTAAGTTTGCCGATGACACCAAACTCTGGGGAAAGCATCCACGCCTGAAGACAGGAGGGTGAACCAGGCTGACCTTGACAGGCTCAGGAAATGGGTGGATGAGAACCTGATGATGTTTAACACTGAAAAATGCAAGGTTCTCCACCTTGGGAGGAAAAGTCTGCAGCATGTTTATAGGCTCAGCAGTGCTATGCTGGTTAGCACTACAGGTGAAAGGGACTTGGGGGTCATGATTGACCACAAGGTGAACATGAGCCTTCAATGTGATGCTGCTGCAAATAAAGCAAGCAAAATGCTGGCTTGCATCCATAGATGCTTCTCAAGCAAATCC
>NW_005842672.1:423785-448722 GCF_000455745.1 Alligator sinensis | reverse complement strand
TCCTGCCTATGCAGGGGGTCAGACTCAATGATCTATTGAGGTCCCTTCCAACCCTAACATCTATGAATCTATGAATCTTCCGAGGTCCCTTCCAGCCCTTATGTCTATGAAGTCTATGAAGTTTAGTATAAGATCTTGTTGACAAGATAGTATAAGTGTCTAGTTTTGTGGCATCTTGGCAACAAGAAATTAGCTAAACAATTGTGGACAGTCTATGGTGCAGCTAGATGTGTATTTTTGTATAGGATCTGATGTATGCAAAATGTATGTATAATATGGGCCTGTTGATACCTTTCTTTTCATCTATTCCTAGTTGTCTTGTGTTGTGAACTTTTCAGGGACAAAAGGTGCCTGTACATGTAATTACAGTGCATGAGAGACGACTCTATTAATCGACTCTGCTGAAGTGTGTTAATTAGCATGCTCCTGCCAGCCTCCAGGACTCATGTATCAGTGTCCTTGTACTTCAAAATGCCAGTGAGGCGTTTTAACTAAAGCTTGTTCAATGAGCTTTAGTTAAAGTGCCCCACTGCCATTTTTAAGCTCAGGGACACTGATACATGAGACACTGTGGGCACTTTAATTAAAGCAGCTCTCAGAGTCGCTTTAATTAAAGCGTTCCCCCCCAGACCCTTGAAGCACTGTTAAAACATCCAGAGTCTCTCCATGTGCAGCGTAAGAGACAGCTGACTCTAGCTGAAGCCTTTGGGGCTACTGTAATACATTGGAAGCAACAATAATAACCAAGCACTAAAAGTGCCAAAGTTTTCAAGTAGGGAGGCAGGGCCCCAAGAGGCTCATTCACTCCCAAGAAATTGCTCGACTTATGAGCAAGTTTGCTGTAAAAAGTGCAAAGTAGGAATCATTGTAAAGGCCCCCCTGGGTGTTATGTAGAAATAACCTTAAGGTTTTCAGAAGACAAGACAAATCCTATTGCTGCATAGATGGGACCTAGATTTGAAGTGTTGAACTATTTGTTATTAAAGACCAGATGGCCCCTCTTCACAGAAATAAAGATGAGATGAGGGATGCTGCTTAATTAATTACATCATTATTACCTTCATGTCCCTGGGACAGCTCTGTCCAGCAGGACAGGGCATATATTCACTGCTCAATGTGTACAAGGACTCAGCTGAGCCTCGCCAGCTCTTTTATCAGTTCGGGTGATATCTCTGCCTTTTTTCCCTGCACTCAAAGGAAGGGGAGGAGTCTTAAAGGAGCCAGGACTGTTTCTTCCTGCCCAGACAATCCACCCATCACCACTAAGTGTGTGGAATGTGTTTTCAAGAGCAATGACATTAGGCTTCAAGTCTTAGCAAGATTCTGACACTGATGTTCTGGTTTGTCCTAATAGTCCTAGTGTCGTCATTTAGATGTTAGTGCTCATTTCCTGTGCTTGCCTAATGTCTAGTGTTGTTTGGGAGGGAGAGTTGAGATGGAAAGGATCCTTAGAAAAACTGATGCCTGCTTAAAGTCTGTGTGTGACAGTTATAAATAAAGGAGGAGTGACATAAGGCTAAGGGGTACAGCGAGGAAGTTCATGATGTAATGTTTAAGGAACACCATTGGCTTATTTAATAACAAAGAGCTCAATTCAGGGACATGGTAGACAGGAATCTGGACAAAATGATTAAAGAAACATAAAAAATGAATGGAGAAGGGTGAAGTAGAACATGCAATACAACTAGCAAAGGAAGTAGTAGAAAAAAGCAGGTTCTTTTAACATACCCTAGCTGGTCTAATGACCTTGCTAGCTGTTCTTGGCTTTGAAACCAATTTCAGCCCTTTTGTTAAGATAGGATAGATGATGCAGTAATGATCACTTTTCAGTATTCTGCAACCCAAGTCTTATGTAGCTGCAGGGTTGTTTCAATATTTGCAGGCTTAGCGCCCTGTCTAATGGAACTTAGGGTGTTTACTGTCAGCAAAAACAACTCTCCTGCCTCCTGTCTCTTCCCTTCTACCCTACTGTGTCCTTAGCTGCAGGGGGAGAAGGAATCATGTTGTCTGTTTCAAGAGCCATCTTGATACAGGTCAGTTGCATCATACGCGCATTTAACTTACGCGAATTCAACTATACATGGGGTGGGAGGGGGCAGGGCTTGAGTTTGCACGCAGCGCTGCCGCTTACCTGGAGGCCCATTATGGTGGTGACGGCCACTGCCTCCAAAACCTCCTGCTGCCGCCATGGAGCTGTGACCAGAGCTCTGTGGCTGGCCACTGGGCGGCAGTGGCAGCATGGTGGTGGCCAGGTGGCACGCAGCCATCCCCACCACCACCCCGCGCTGCGCCGCTGCCACCGGCTGCACAGCTCTAAGCACGGCGCCGCGTACAAACTCAAGCCCCGTCCCCCTCCCACCCCATGTATAGTCACTGATTTTCGCCTTACGTGATTTTCGCCTTACATGCTGACTTCAGAACCTAACCCCCGCATAAGATGCGACTCCACTGTACTGCAAGCTCTGGAGGGAGCTGTGCCCAGCTGCCTGAGCCTTTGAGAGGGAGGGGTTCATACATGAGTTTTGTGGCTCCAAGAGATACCCAAAAGATCCTCTTCAAGGGAGAAAAACAGGTTCTTTTGATAACTCCAGGGGAGAGTGTTCCTAGGGTTGCTGGTTAAATGTGACAGTGAACATCACTGTTCAACATCAAACTCTAGACATCTGTAAAAGTAAATCACAGAAGCCCTTTAAAACTACTGTAGGGAAGCAACCACTACAGGAAAGGAATCGGAAGAAGAGGGAAAGAAACGCCTTGATTATTTTTTTATTATAAATGACCAGTCTTATACAACGTAGCCCTTTTCCTATAGGACACTTGCCTTCAATTTGGAAAACTGCACTGATTAGCAGGTGGGAGGTATGATAACAAGGGACCTGAGTTTTCCGCTTGCCATGGGAAAACACAGTAAAAGCAGGTTTTCCCTTTTTACATTTTCTCTTTTTAAGGAAAAAAACCGTGGGAAATGGCGGGTTTCCCCTTGAAGGCTGGGAGAGTTACAGCCTGCAATGGGCTGGGGAAAGCAGGAGGATGGCGATCAGGCAAGGGACACCATGTCCAGGTGCGTGCATACATGTTCAGGTGGCAGCCAGCCAGCATGACAGCAGCTCCCACAGCTCCCTGCGGGTAAGTCTGTTCTTGAGGCCCCTGTAGGGAGAGAGGGAGGGAGTTGGGCAGGGTTGGGGCTAAGGCTGGGGACACTGCCCAGCCGGGGTGGTGAGTGGGCTTGGGATTTGGGGCCCAGGGCCAGGGTGAGAATGTGCAGCTGCAGGGCCTGGGCAGGAGGGACACAGCTGCAGGCTGCAGGCTTGGAGTCTGGACTTGGGCTTCCCTGCAGCTCCTCTCCACTGCCACTGCCGCCCTGCTGGGTATTGCTGGTGGCAGTGGTGATGGCGGAGGAGCCACAGGGTAGCCTGGGCACAAGCTCTGGATGGCTGCAGCAAGAAGGGCCCAGCAGTGGCAAAGAGAAGGCATGCCCAGCAGCACCTTCTGCTCATCATGGGCAGGCCAGTATGGAGCAGGTGTCCACGGGTGGCAGGGGGGCTGGTTCCCCACCACTGCATGTACTCCCAGGGAGCACGTGGGGCGCCTTGCTGTCCTTCCCCTAGGGCCTCTGTGGCCCAGTGAGTGGGGCCTGGTGCAGCAGGACAAAGTGGGGTGAGGAAGCTCAGTGCCATCACCAGAAGCCCTGAACCACCATGATAAGTGCACACCTGCCAGACCAGCAGAAGTGGGTGTGGTGGTGTGGAGTTGTGCCCTCCACTGCTGCTGGGTGGGCAGGGGGCATGTCACCATATCAACATGGGGCTCCCAGCAGCAGCACCAAGCCTCTCCACACCACTCTGCCCTGCCATGTCAGGTCCTGCCAGCTAGACCATGGAGGCCATGGTGGGAGGGTAGCAGGTCAGGGATCCCTGAGCCCACATCAACCAACCCACATCCACCTCTCCCCCCCAACAGGGTCCACTCCAGCCATGCTGCCAATGGGGGAGGGGAAGCTGGGCTCTGCACTCCACTCCAGCTGAAGCAGCCAATGCAGCCACTGCCTCTCATGGGTGGCAGCCAGGTCTTCGGCACTGCTAGGGGGGCAGGGCAGGTGCCTGTGGACGCAGGTCCCTGGACCCATAGCCCTGGGCAGGGCTGGGGGACTGGGGAGTTGTGGGTGGAGTGAGAGGGGCACTATTAGGGCTGGGGGGGTTGTGGGTCAGGAGTGAGGGGCACCAGTAAGGCTGGGGAGCTGTGGCTTGGGAGTAAGGGGAAATGACATGGGCAGGGCACTGGCATATCAGGGCTGCTCAGTACCACAAAACAGTGGGGGTGACAGCTGCAGCAGGGCCTGCATCCTGGTGAGTGAAGGGGGCAGGGGAGCTCTGATTTTCCATGATAAGAAAACCAAAAGTGAATACCAAAGTGTATAGATGTTTCAAATTTATTTTATTATGATGATAGAAGCACTGGTAGGCTTCTAAACTGCTTTAAAATTGTAAATATATCAATAATCATTGTGTTCAGCTTATACATACATACATACATACATGCATATATATATATATATATATATATAGTGGCATTTCATTTTAATCATGGCAAAACATGTTTTTGGGGTTTTTTAATCAGAGAATTTGTGGTGACTTTTAATCTGAGAAGTTGTGATTTTTAAATTGAGAAAACCAGGATCCCTGATAAAAACCATAAAAGGGAAATTACTTTCATCTCGGGGCAAAACTACCAAAACCACAGGATGTTTTGTGAATGAGAGCTCAAGAGAAAACTATCCATTAACCTTACCTGAGCTGTAACTAGGAACCTAAGGGCAATGCTGTAATATAATATATCCATTATGAGTCATTAATAACATTACTGGGAATAATACATAATCTCCCTGTTTTGTTAGGTTGAAACGGGTATACAAAGAGTCGTATGGAGGCACTTTATAGTTTGTTTAGGGATAGAGCTGTAAGTGGTATGAAACAGCATCCAGTTCAAAAACAGAAAGAAATCCTGACCCTATTAATTCTAGCGGAACCATGATTTTACTCAAAAGATTGTAGACTGAAATAAAAAGGGCAGATTTGCATCCCCTGGAACGTGTTTAAAATCTGCTAGAATAGGTAAAGAGGTGTAATGTTTATAAGAAGGGCTTTGAAAAAGAAAATGTATTGTGTTCCTCTTAGGGAAGCTCTTTATTCTTGCAGATTAGATTTGCCATTAAAGCAGTCTGAGATGGGTTAAATTCTTGAAAGGGAATTTTGAAATGTAATTAAAGGTTATTTTATAAAGGTTTCACCCTGTATGTTTTTTGAGTACTCAAGCACCAGTGTAGTTATAAGAGCCTTTGCTGCTTAAAGTAAGGATATTATGTTAATTTATATTTAGCAAAAGTTGCAATGATAACTTCCAGAAGTGATGCTGAATGATTGTGTAGCCTGGGTGCACTGAGGGGTGTGCCCTGTCCTCCAATGACAGTGGTGGTGGTCAGGCAGGGTGCTGAGGAAGGGGTCAGCTACTAGAGCAGCTTCCTCCCCTCTCTATAGAGCTAGGCCGAAACCAAGTACTTAACTATGTACAATTTATTACAAGAATAAATACTGACAATATAAAATATAGAATATTTACAAGGCTTAACATATAATACTATATATAATATTCCACAATTCACCTAGCATACCAAATATGAACCAAATAACTTACAACCTATACAACACAATTAACGCATAGGGATATTAACCTATATAACCCAGGTAAATTAACAATAATATTTCTTTAAACCTTCACAAATAACAATACCAATATACACATTGAGGCATTTGCGCCCGCCTCTGCTCTACCAGGTGCTCTCGTGTGGCCTTAGCCCGGACTATCGATCGAGCCTGTCCTGGGCTTGCGAGTGGACCCCAAAGACTACCCTGGCTGACGTCAGGGGATCCCCTTAACTCATCTGCCACGACTTTGAATGGTACCTCAGTGGAGGGGTTCTCCTTTGAGGCAGGCTCCATGGATGTCATGCTGCTCCGCACGGGGCTCCGACCTTCCCTACCCCCCAGGCACTTGCCACCTTGGGTCGCAGGTCTTCTGGCCCTTTGGCGTCCCTGCCTCCACCCGGCTTCTTCCCGTGGCCCTCCAGCCACAAGTCTGTGTCCCCAGGTTGCGGCTCAACGTGAAGACTTCGAGGCCCTCAGACCTGGATCCGACTAACCTGTATCCCTAGTGCCCTATCCCAACCACTCTGTGACGTAGTGTGCAATCCCCACCACCGTGACAGCCGAAGCAATGCGGCCAGTGGGCCAGGAGGCCACGAAGAGTGCCCTTAACCTATGAGCCCCGTGGTTTACGTACATTGGTTCACAACCCCCCAACCCCGGTTGATTGCCCCACTCGGTATGGAGTCCTGGTCAAATATCCTTGGGATGTAGTGGGGTCCGTCTGCCGCTTGGGGTCTTCTGCTGCACCCCACGGCGATCCCCGTTGGGGTTCTCATCGGTCACACCCTTGTTACCTCCTCTCCGGGGCTTCCCTGCTGGCTCTCCAGTTGATGCCTCCGTTGGCTCTGCTGCTGGCTCCTCTGCCAGTGCAGCTGTCAATACTTCCGCCGGCCCCTCTGCCGGTACCGCTGCCAGCTCTGCTGCCCGTGCTGCTGCTGGTGCCTCTACTGGCTCCACTGCTGGCCACTCTGCAGGCTCTGCTGCCGACTTCTCTGCCGGCACCTCCGCCGGCTTCGCTGTCGGCTCCGCTGCCGGCTTCACTGCTGGTGCCTCCCCAGGCTCCACTGTTGGCTTCTCTGCAGGCTCTGCTGCCGGCACCTCCTCCGGCTTCACTGTCGGCTCCACTGCCAGCTTCTCTGTTGGTGCCTCCCCAGGCTCCACCCGCGGCTTCCCATGCTGCCCAACGCAGCAGCTGCGCCCTTTGGGGTGTGGGTTTTCCCCCCCGAGCCTCCACTCACTTGCCGCCCTCCTGCGCCCTCGGGGCAGCTTTTTATCTCCACCGGGTGGCGTCTCCAGCTGACGTCACCCAGCCCCAGCTGAATATAAGTGTGGCTGACAAACCGTGTGGGTGGTTTCGTCGCGCACGTTTCACCATGCCTTTCAGACCCTGCAGGAGGTAAGTGGGGGCTTTCTTTCGCTCTGGCCTGGGGTCCTCCTGTAACCCCGGCTCCCCTGGGAAAGCATTAAAATACATAAACCATATAAACCCCCTTAAAGAATACCCCTAACTCTATAGCCCTTAACACAATGACAACCTCAAAATAGGAAGTGCACTCAGCACCTGCCCGAGGGGTTTCCCTGAAGTTGCTCCCCTTTAGGGCGCTGGGATGTGGACATGCCCCACCTGCAATGGAGGGTGGAGGTGGCAGACCCTCCTCACCCATGTCAGCCTCCCCTGCGGGGCCCACTTCCCCAGTGTAACCTTCCATGCCTCTCCCCCGAGCATTGCACATTTGGGTTCTTCTCAAACCTTGCCATGGCTTCTTGGGCTGCACAGCCAGGCTATTGGGAGTGGCCTCGGGTCAGTTCCCCAGGGGTCTCTCCTGCCATGTCTTTAATGGTAAGTCGCTTTCTATTGGGAGGATGATGTCTGGTCCTGCCTCCCCTGGTACTTTCCCTCAGTCATCCTCGCAGTTATTTCTTCTTGGGGCTCTGCCTCCCTTATACCCCTCCTAGTGCTAACCGTGATGTTGTCCATCAGGGCTGATGCTCTGGCCCTCCCTGGTGCTTGGTTTCTTAGGGGCTGCAGTCATTGGCTACTGGTGATACTCACACTGAGCATCCCCCGTGGCCCCTCTTTGCTCTCAGCTTATGCAGAGTCTGACTCTGCCCGGGCTCCAAGCCTCCTTGACACGTCGTTTCCTCCCTGTGTTCAGTACCTGCTGCCTGTTGTTTGCGTCAGGGCTCCATCCCCATTGTATCTGCCGGTGTCCCAGTTGCTGCTGCTGCCGACCTCAGTCCACGCTGGCCCCATGAGTGACTCCTTGGTTCCTAACTGGCCCAGTGTTCCTTTCGTGCTCCCCTTCTGAGGGAGCCACCACATCCCCTCACCAGGATTGCCCAGGTGCTCTGGTCCCTCCGGGCTGGTTGGGGACACTGCTTCCAGTCCCCACAGCTTCCCTCCTGCCGGGTCTTTTATCTCAGCACTGGGTGTCTGCCCAGCCAATCGCTCTTGGCACGCTTTTATAGAGCACACCCAGGCAGACATAGGAGCCATTCCCGGCCCCTCCCAGCTCTGCCGCAGGTTTTTCCTTTGAAAAGTGGCAGCACTTTCACCGCAATTGGCTCCTGGCATGGTGTCCCGCTGCCTCTCTCCTGATGCAGGTAAGTTTCCACCACATCCAGTAACTCATGCGTCCTCTCTGGAGAAGTCAAGGCTTGTCCCGTGGTGGCTGATCCCACAAGATCCTCTCCCAGTGGTGCCTTCAGCTGTCCTTGATGGCCCAGCACCCCACACTGGGCACCCAGGGCTCTCTCTCTCTCACAGGAGCCAAGCCCTTCCAGTCTCTGGCTCCATGGTCTAACTCCAGGGGTTCTCCCCTTTCCTGGGCCCTGCTCTGGGCACCAGGGCTCTTTTAGTTAAAGGGGGAGTCACAGTGCGGGGCTCCGGTCACTCGGCTTAGGGCCAGGGCTAACGTGAGCGGCTGTGAGTTGCTTCCAAGGTGGTTCTCTGTGCGCCAACCTGCACACTGGGCGAGGCCCAAGCAGCTATGTGCTGCTCCCAGGGCTGGCTCTCCATGTGCTGATCTACACACTGTGTGGAGCCAAGCAGCCTTGAGCTGCTCCCACAGCCAGCTCTCCATGTGCCAATCTGCACACTGACTTCCCAGCCGCTTCCCAGGTTTGCAGGCTCAAGCCGCCTTGAGCAGCTCCTAGAGCCTGATCCCCGTGTGTCGATTCGCAGACCGCTGAAGCCGAGGACGGCTGTTTCTGGAGCTCCTCTCTCCTCACTGTCCCTTGTTGTCTCTCTCCAGTGTGCTGTGCATGATCCCCTTTTATACTCTTCAGGGGCTTCAACCCTGAACTTCTCCGGAACTGACTGGCACAGTTCCAATTCAGGTCCAGCTGCTTCTTGCCCCCTCCCTTTGGAAAAGGGCCAGGCATTGCTTCCCTTGTGCTGCCTCCAGATTGGTGGGCAGGCTCCACCAATCAAACAGCAGACCCTTGAGGCAGGGACTCAGCCCAAGCCCTGAAGAGCTAAGCCTGCTACAATTGTTTTTCCCTGTCATCTTATTAAAAAGAAGACAAAATAAACTCAGGAAAGTGTCTGTTTTCAAAACAAAAGTACAATGGTTGTAAAAACCTCTCAAATCAATAAGCTGGATTTAAATGATCTTGCAAAAAAACCAAACCAAACAAAACAAAAAAAACAAAAGAAACCCCTCTTTTTTTGTGTTACTGAAAAAAGTAATTGAAGGGCTTAAAAAAGCCAATGAGTTCATTGTGTTTGTGGGAAACTGATAAAGTGAAAAAAAGGCAGTGAGAGCAGAGCAGTCCTGCAATCTCCCTCTTTTTTATTTTGTATGTTTTCAAGCGTACATGGTAACAAGCTAATGCAGGATCTTGATTGACCATACAAAAGCTCTTGGCATTCAGTGACAAGATGGAATGGACTGATTAAACTGTATAAAGAGTGGAGTCGCTGTGCTCAGGCTTATTCAGAGAGACTGTGACACCCAGGCTAATTGGCAGTTAAATTTATCTGGCCACATTGCTGTGCTGACTGAAATTTAAAAAATCTGAAATTTCCCAGCTGGTGGATTCCCTCTTTGCCCTTTCAATTAAAACTCAGGTCTGCACTGAGGCTGTCATGACTTGGGTATAGAGAATAAGAGGGACCTGTTCCTGAATGGGGATGAGAGGACATTAGCTATTTTTGTTTAAGAACAGCTTGTCTTGGGAGAGACATCTCTGGAAGAAAAGAGACAGGACTAGAAAAAGGAGATCTGGGCTCTGTTCTTTCATTTGCATTGAATATCTGTGGGTTTTTAGCAAGTCACACAGAATGTTTTTCCTCTAAATGAAGTGCCTGAAGTTTGCCATTTAAATTAGTGTTTGACACCTGAATTGATGAGCCTAGCTTTCAAGACCCACTGAGCGCACACAGCTCCTACTGTTGTCCAGTTTTAAAATGTTGGTCTTATTCTCTCAAGCACACAGATCCCATGGAGTCTGCACACAACATAAGCCTCAAATGTGGCTCTCCCTGCTGAGCTGAATTGCCACCTGAGTGCTTTATTTTCTTCATCTCTAAGATGGAGAAAATTATGCCATACTCTCGGGATAAAAGTGACTTATATTTGTAAAGCAATTGAGATTCTCTGATAGAAGTTTCAAAATGAATATGCCATCTGTCTGTGGGAGTCAGCACAAAGCTGTAAGTCCTAGAGACAAATGATAATGGTAAGGGACTAGCAGAAGAGTTATTTTCTTCCAACACTGAACAAGGAACTTAGTTCTGTGTAAAGGATACAGCTTTATACCTAAAATAAAGGTCTTTCCCTCTACTTTACAGTCAAGCTCGTGTCTAGAACCTTCCCTCACCTGTTTCCTGCTTGACTTTAATAGGATCAGCACACACATTCTCGCTCAGGTTTAGCTGATTGAAGAGAAAAATAGTCAGAAGTTCACCTGAGTGAACTTCTAGCAGCAGTAGCGTAAGTAGGGTGAGGGGAGCAGAATCCCAGGCCCGGCAGCCAGCTAGAAGGAGGTGCCAGAACCACCCCTCTGGGAAGTCGTTGTCCTGGTGGGAGTAGCCCTGCACTGCTCTGCCCAGCCGTAGGAGCCAGGCAGGACCGTGCTGCACCAAGCGGTGTCTCTGGGGAATGGGGGCCAGTGAAGTGATCGGTATGATGCTCCCCCCACCCAACCCCAGGGAGCCTTTGCCTGAGCAGGCATAGCCCTGCACCCAATATGTCTTGGAAAGGAAGGGGAGAAAGGGAGCAAACAGGGCACTAGGGTCTGCTCTCAAAGAGCCCAGCCACGGGGCTGCTGCTGCCTGAGCAGAGATGATGCTCCTACTGCAGCAGCGGTAACCCTGAGAAGATAAGCCTTCCCTTCCACTCCCCCACACTCCCCCCTGGGTCCAAAGTGGTTGGCATACCCCACATACCACCTGCCCCCTTGCACCACACGGGCTCAGTGAGCTTATTACACCTTTGGTTAGTATAGTTAAGGCACACTAGTTTGTGTAGCCAACAGCACACAGCAGAGTGATATGACTGGCATCACTTCCAGCTGCCTTTGACTTCCAGAAAGACCAGGTATCCATCTGTAGCTGGGTCAGCTGGAGATAGCTTCAGCACAAGTCCAGAGCAGGGTTCAAACTTATAGCAAAACACCTTAACCACTTTGTCATCGTATCAAAGCTGCTGAAGCAGTGGGATTTAAAGCAACAAGGCATAGCACCATAGCCCTATATTTTCAAAGGCCAGCTTTCAGGGTTTTCCACTCACTATGAATTTAGTACAGGGTTTCCAGGGACAACAGGCAGCAGTGCCAAGCTGCACCACAGGAAGGGTCTCTGGCCCAGCCTGGCACATTGGTGGGCTGCGGCTGACATCTGTTTGTGGGGTTAGGCAAAGACTATTTGTGGTAAAGGGATAACATGCTATGTAAAATTTTCAACCCATATGTGGGATTTTTTGATTGAATAACAGACATAATGGCAAGAAACAAAGTCTGTTTAGGACTGATTTGCAGATGGAAAGATGTGTGTATTGTTTATAGTCCAATGTTTACCCAAATCTGTTTTATTTGTCTAAAGGTTTTTACATTATCTCCTGAGAAAGTAGATAACAAAAATGAGAAAAATATAAATCAGGTCAGTGAAAACTGAGTCTCACCTAATCCCATAGCAATTAGGAATAAAATACATCATGGGGTGAGTGTGGGTAACAGTGCTGTAGAACCATCCTGCCCCAACACCTCACCAGTTTAGTCACTGGAAGCCTTGCACTTTCAATCAGGTGTAGCTTGGGAAGGCAGGAGCGGAGGAGAAATACCACTTTCCAAATGGGGAGCAGAAAGGCACTGAAGAGAAGTAATTCTCTACAATGATCCATCCCTAGTGATGTGTGGGGCCTGAGGCATATCAGCCTGTGCAGGGCCCGTGCGGGAGAGGGGGGTGTGTGGTGAGCAGCTGGAGCGGGGAGGGGCGAGCAACTGGAGTGTGAAGACGGCAGCATGCAGCACCCGCACAGAGTGGCGGCGCCCTCAACATGTGCCAATGGCGCTGTCTGCAGGGCCCCCCAAAGCATGGGGCCCTGGGCAGTCACCCCGATTCGCACCCCCAAGGGATGTCTCTGGACCCGTTGCTTCTGAAGTCAGACAGGAGAACAGACGGAATTAAAGGGGAGAGTGTGTGTGTGTGTGCGCGTGCGCGCACGCACGTGTGTGTGTGAACCTGTATGACTGTACAACTGCATAAGCCTAAGAAAGTCCTTGACTTTGAGTTTCTTTAGTTTTTCTTTATCTTTTTTATATGTTCTACCTTATTTAAATGTTGGGCCTGGGCAGTTGTAACTAGCATGTTCTGATGCATCTCATTGCTTTTCCTTGTGATATATTTCATGTACGTTATTTTCCCCTTATCTAGCACAAAGGGTGTATTAATTATTCAGTAAGGCAATAATTTGGGTGTCAAAAAGCTTCCAGTGAGTATGAATTATAGATTAATCTATATATATTCATTTTTTGTTTTTTATGAGTTGCATTTCTAGACATTCTCTCAGTGGATTATGGAGTCAATAAAAGTTCTGATTCATGCTAGTAATAAATAGAAACAGTCCAATAGTGCAGGTGCACAGTCTCTCATTGTTGACAGAGTTTCTTGTCTTCAGGGATGAGTACTATTCTTGTTTCTTCTGGTCACAAAGGCAGACAATACTGAGGAATTCTCCTATTGCCTAAATGGTAGTTGTATCTATAGGCAAAGTGGTGGTGGCTAGCATTCTTATCACCTCATAGACTTAGCTGACATGTTGACATGGTGATATAAATGCTTCCTGGAATAACAGAGCATGTGGAGATATTGGGAAGCTAAGAGAAATTGTTTCCCATCTCCAACTTTTTCCACCTTTGTTGATGTTTCCTTTCATGTGCCTATAACCCTGAAAAACAGGCAACTTCGGTGTCCAATGTGGACTTGAGGTCTAGAATTGGGGCGGGGTGGGGACAGACACAATATGTGGAGGGACTTTGTCTGGTCTGTGGTAGGTCTCTTTGATCCACCTGGCTCAGGTGCTTTCTGGCCCAGGGCATTTCTCACCGCCCCCAGGTGCGCAGCAGGGCTAGTGCATCTCTGTGGCTGGACTCCAGTTCTAGGCAGCCCAGGTGGTGGCAGCTCCTTCCGGCTGCCACCATCGCTGGCCCCTTCCCCATGGAGACTGGTGGGGACCTGTGCGCGTAGTCTTGGCCCTAGCCCACCCCACACTCTCTCTGAACTCACTCCAGCCAGTGGACCAGCTCTGGACCAGCTGGGACCTACACATATAGCCCTGACCCCAGCTCACCCTGCAGCTGCTCCAGACCAGTTTGCCCACAATGAGCAGTG
This sequence comes from Alligator sinensis, assembly GCF_000455745.1. Taxonomy (NCBI): domain Eukaryota; kingdom Metazoa; phylum Chordata; order Crocodylia; family Alligatoridae; genus Alligator; species Alligator sinensis. The sequence continues at coordinate 435,186 of NW_005842672.1, read as the reverse complement.
GTGGCAGCAGCAGCAGCCAGGCAGAAGCAGCTGCTGGGCACAGGGGAAAATTGGCCACTTCCCCATCACTGCTGTTAGGCCCTTCTTGCTGCAGTCACTTGGAGTCTGGACTTGGGCTTCCCTGCAGCTCCTCTCCACTGCCACTGCCGCCCTGCTGGGTATTGCTGGTGGCAGTGGTGATGGCAGAGGAGCCACAGGGTAGTCTGGGCACAAGCTCTGGATGGCTGCAGCAAGAAGGGCCCAGCAGTGGCAAAGAGAAGGCATGCCCAGCAGCACCTTCTGCTCATCGTGGGCAGGCCAGTCCGGAGCAGGTGTGGGGTGGGCTGGGGTCAGGGCTATGTGGATGGGCCCTGGCTGGCCTGGAGCTCTGAGTGAGTCCAGGGTTGTTGTGGGCGTGCAGGCTCCGAGCTGTTGCGGGTGAGGGGGGTGCTGACCAGACTGCTACAGCTTCCCAAAACTGCCTATGTGGCCCGCAGGCCCACGTAATTGCCTGTCTCTGGTCTAGAACCACAAAAGAATTAAGAATCACAGTCCTATATAACTCCACTTTATATGCATAAACCTGAAAATTTAAAACCTTACAGCCCCTAATAAACTCCTGCCTAATTCTGATGGTAGCTCAAGTCTATAGGTACCTACATTTTCCCTAGTAAAGAATGTCAGTTCCTAAGTCCTGACAGTACTGAGTAGCAAAATCCTGTCTGGATTCATAAACTAAGCAGAAGATTGTGCTGTACACAAAACCCAGGCAGAGGGAGAAACAGCTGAGCTAGACCCACCTTTCACTTAATACCTTAGTAGTTAGAGGACTCATCTAGCTGCAGGAAGACCCTGGTACAATTTATTTTGTTTCCAAGACAATTTGGATTTGTACCTCCAGTCTCCTAGAAGAACCTTCTCACCATCACCCAATGGAGCTTCCTCCTGTTGTAGCTCTTCACTGTAAATAAAATAACTAAGTACACATTTCAGTAAAGAGAAAAGGGAAGAGAAAGTTCCTTCCTTTAAATCAGAGTGGTTAAGTCAACTACAAAAGAGAAGGATCCCTGGGATCTTGTCTATGCTCCAAAAACGTTTATGTAATTAAATAATCACTGGAGTAGGGACTGAATAGGTATAAAATCCTGCCCTGGCTTCTCTCTCAGGCAATTTATAACTAATGTTTCTATGCAAAATTGAATAGCTTTAACAGAAGAGAATGAGTATGCTCCACCTTGTTGGTTGGGGCATTTACTTGTGAAGTGGGAGTCTCAGGTTAGATCTCCTCTTGAAGAGTGGGGAGTTAAGCCCAGACCTCCCACATCCTGGGTGAGTGCTCTAGCAATAGAAGGGTTGGCAATCCATCACTCTCACTTGGGTGCCTAATTCTAAAATGAGGACTTCAGGGCTGTGAGGAAGAGAGGTACCTTCCTGCAGCCCCAGTAAGGTCCCTACACCCTGGAAAGGGCAGGGTTTAAGACATGGCCTTATCATCAGCATTGCCTAATAGCTAGGCAATGTGGTTCCTCACTCAGCATGCTGGCTTCTGTTAGAAACCTAACTCTGCCCATTCATTGTACAGAGCCTGCCTGGGGGTCTGGATTCCACCAGGTGCCTAAATGTTAGGAGTTGCAACAATCTGCATTACAACACCCCAGTCCCTATCTGTAACTAGCCCTACGCGCCCATCTTGAGGCACCTGAGATTTTAAACATGTTTTCCTCTCAACTTCTCCATTGGTGCTGTTGCTGGTCTCCAGCTTTATGTCCTCCAAAATTAATAGTAGCTTTAGGATCTGTTAAGGGCTGCTGGACTGGATCAGGCCAAAAGTCCATTTTGCCAAGTATCCTGCCTCCAAGAGTAGCAAGTGGCACTTGCTTCTTATACTCTATACTTAGAGAAAGAGTGTAAGAAACAGGGCAGTGGACCACCCCTCGTTATGCCCTTCCCAGTCACCAGACCTGGGTTATATTCCTAATTACTGTGCTTAAAAGCCCCTAACGGACCTACCTCTCCTAAACTTGTTTAATGATTCCTTTTTGATCCCAGAGCCTCCATAAAATCCTGTGGCAATAAGTTGCACGTGTTAAATAGAATCATAGAGAAGTAGGGCTGGAAGGGACCACCAGAGGTTATCTAGTCCAACACCTTGCCTGGGGCAGGATCAGCCTGATTCAAATTATCTGAACTAAGCATTGTGTAATCAGGTATTTCCCTTTGATTGTTTTAAACTTGCCCAGTAATTTCATTAGGTGTCTTCCATTTCTTGTCTATGAGACACAGTAAATCACAGTTCCCGCTTGAGTTTTTCCTCGGCATTTAATTTTGCAGCATTCTGCCATATATCATCACTCAGGCTTCTATCAAGTTGAAGAGTCCCAGGTTTATCATTGTCTCCTCACATGGAAGCCATTCCATATCTCTTGTCAACTTTGTTGCCCTTCTCTGTATTTTTTTCCTGCTCTAGTCTGTTCTTTTTGAGCTGGGATGACCCAAACAACCCCACATCCATGATGTAGTGGTATGAGAATGTTTTCTGATTTGTTTTCAAATCCTTTCCCAACAATTCCAGTGGTGATTTTGGTTTTAGGCGGGGGGGAGAGGGTTGCCTTTTAATTGCCACTATACATTGAAACAGTTCTTCTGGAGAGCTCTCCACAACGATTCTAAGATCTTTTTCCTAAGTGATGACAGCTAATTCAGAGGCCATCAATGAGTATGTATACTTAGGGTTATTTATCCCATGTACATCACTTTGAAATTACCAATGTTGACTCTAGGCAGGCAGGGTTCTTTGAGTAGATGTGGTATCTTTTATTAGACCAAATGTGTCAGTCTAATAAAAGTTGGTCTAATAAAAGATATCACTCAGTTGGTTTAATAGAAGATATCACATCTACTCAAAGAACCTTCCCTGCCTATGACCTTAGATCAACATGGCTACAACCAAAAACTCACCAATGTAGACTCTGACTTTCACCTACACTTCATTGCCCACTCCCTCAGTTTTATGAGATCTTTCTGTAATGCTTCAGAGTCAGTTTTAGCTTTCGCTGGCTGGAATAACTTGGTATCTTGCACAAACTTTGTATCATCACTATTTACCCTTTTTCCAGATCATTTATGAGTAGGCTGAACATCACAGGCCACAGCATATATCTTGGGAAGTGGAAGAGGGGTACTGTTTACCTTCCTTCATTGTGAAAAATAATGACTTAATTCAACTTTTTTGTGTCTTTTGACCAAATTTTAATCAAAGAAAGCAAATGTCTTGGAAACAAAAGAAATTGTGCCAAGAATGGCCTTTAATCCCATGAACACTCAGTAAGCACCTTTGGTGAAGGACCTTGTCAAAAGTTTTTTGAAAATCTAAGATGGTTGTTCCTAGCTTTATATAGATAAAATTAAAAAATAACTAATTTTTATATTGTCAAAGTCTACGTTAGCCTGTATATTTCTCCCTGGCATCCTACCTCTTAGAAGATCTTGTTTGCTAAGACTATAAAATCTTCAGGTCTCTGTCTTGCTGTGCATTTGTGCAGTGTAGCCCTTATGCAGATCAGGGCAATGCCTCTATCACTGCTGTCATGTCAATAATAAATAGGAACACTATTACTTCTTCTAAGTGGTTGCACCTCTGATGAAGCAAATTGCAGGCACAATCAAGTGTTAGAACAGACCAAGTCCCCAGGGAGGGAGGCCATTTTGGTTTTTTTTACAATGAAGGTGATATCTATAAAAATTGTTGTGTTGGGGCTTGTCCTTCTAAAGGATCATATAAAACAAGGCAAATTCACCTGCCCTTACAATTCAGAGTTCAGGTTATTGCCATATTTCTTCCAATATGACACACTTTTTAATGCCAAATGTTTCTTATAAAAATGGCTTATCTTCAAGTAATGTTAAAAAAGTAAACATTTCTTTTATGCACTATGGAGATTGTAGTTTAGTAAGTGAGTCTTTATTTGAGGTTGTATTTTTTTCTTGGATTGAGGATCAGAAAATTTGGGTGCATCTTAAATGTAAGGAATGAAATGTAATATGGAAGGAATATGGGAGTTTTAGGATAGCCATAAGATAGTCCTGTACAGTTAATTCATTTCCCCATAACCACAACTTGATAATAGTGTACTGGCCTGGCCTTAGATGATGAAATTCTGTAACTCTGTAATTGTGCCACTGGGGTGGGAAGCTTCAGAGGAGCTAGGTGAGGAGTCCCTAATAGAAGGGCATTTCTTGGATCAGTGAAACCATACAGACTTTTAAACACCAGGTGCTTGTTGCAGCTGTAAGTAATTGCTCTGCTGCTGAATAACACGATCATTCTCTGGGGATGCAAGTGTTCTTTAGTGTGAACCCTGGGAAAATAAATAATTTTTTTCTAAAAAACAAAAATGTCATTTAGAGCTGAACAATCATTCTTAAAAGGTGGCACTTGCTTGACACAGCTACAGAGGTGGTGTTCTCCTCCCGAAGGAGCTTGCACTGTTGTTATCATCATTCCTACAGGTCCAGCTGCCTTGCCAGCAGAATACAGAGCAGTCTTAATCATGGTTTGAAACCAAAAGGCAGAAATTTATGATAGGAACAACAATAGTATCAGCTGTGGTGGATGCAGTAAAAAAAACCTGCTGTCAGATATGCTGATAATGATAAGTGTTAACTCTATGAAAAATAGAATTAAATGTAATAAGACATTTGCTTTTATAACTGGCAGTGGTAGAAGTCTTTAGGGACTTTAGTAAACATGTTCATATTATCAAATGAGTCTGAAGAAAAATTAGATGTGGGCAGGTAGGGAAAAGTGTCTTCTCCCTTACTGCTGTGCCATCACACCATCACAAAATATGCTTCTGAGCTCTATAACATCCAAATTATTTTCCCTGACTCCTTCCTGTTCCATAGTACAGAAGTGGAGAACAGCCAGAAACAGTAAGAAGTCATCTAGTGTTTTGTTCTAACAAGCTACATCCTAAAAATAACAGATCTCTGTGTGGTTAGGTAACATCAGCTGGTTTTGCATGTCTTCCTCCAGTGTCACAAGCTGGTGACAATGTGCTATTGCACCTTGCTGTCATTTTTTTACTGCCCATGCTGCTTCCTTGGTTCTGGTGGACTAGGACCATTAGTAGCAAAGTTTCTTGCTGAGTGCTGACATAAAAGGCTGTCACAGGCTGGGTATTTCACTAGGAAAAAAGTTCATAGGGAAAACTGTTGACTATTCCAACAGAATATTTTGAATGAAGTAAAGGGAAATGAGTATAAGCAGCAGATAGCACCAATGAAGCAGTCTGGCTTGTCCCATACAAGCAATAATCATTAGCTGTAAAACACAGCCCATTAAGATGCCAGAAAACTAATGACAAATGCAGATAGAACTTTAGAAATATTGAAAATATGCTGCTTGGATGGAGTGTAATAGACCAGCAATTCTCAACGGGGGTCCATGGCCCCCAGGAAACGGTGAGCAGGTTTCAGAACGTCTGCCAAAATAAACCAGAGATGATACAAAAATTAAAAGGCATTTTACATTGTGCTATTCAAACCCTTTTTCTTTCTTATCTATTTATTTTTTACCAGAGAGTGTGTTCATTTTCCTACATGATATGCTGAAACCTATTGGCTTCAGTGTGTCTAAGCATGCATGGAAATTAACACTTTCATGTTCCTAGGTTACCTAATACATTCTCCATTAAAGTGTGAAGGAGCTATTTCGGTGAGAGCGTGAAAAGTTACACAGCACAGGGAAAATTGTTGTATATAAACAACACATATCAGTTACGGATGCATTTTTAATTCGACCATCAGCATCAAATCAACAAAAGCCATGGAGTGATGATACCGAACTTCCACCAACAAGTTCAACCACAGTAAGGGCTGAAGAATACCAGGGAGGTGGTGTGAGTAAGAAATACAAGCCATTCAACACTCTGCAAAATTTAGGAAATGCAAAGACAGCTACTTGAATATCAGTTTTATTTGTTCTGGAAGTGGAGATATACCTCAACTGCAGTGTGTAATTTGTGCACAAGTACTGTTCAATGAATGTTTGAAACCCTCCAAATTACAGACATTTAATTACAAAGCATGAAATCAGTAAGGATAAGCAACGTTCATTTTTGAGTGAAAGGCCCAGGAACTGGTTGTTACTAAAGCAGTAATGAAATCTACAACTGCTGTAGATAAAAAGCTTGTAAAGACATCCTACATAGTGGCGCAGAAAATTGCTAAAGCAAAAAAATTGCATACGACTGCTGAGACTTTGATAACTCCGTGTGCTATTGAAATCGCAAGGAAAATGTTTGGAGAGGAGATGGCCAAGGTTTTTGCAAAAATACCAGTTTCAAATGACATTGTCAAACGATGGATCACTTCTGTGTTTGAAAACATAGTTTCACAATGCATTGATCAGCTGCATGAGAATGACTTTGCTATACAATTAGGCAGGCTTTTTGAAAATGTCCCATTTACTTGCCTATGTTCAGTATCTGTGGAATAAGTAGGAACCTACCAAATCAATGGGCCCCGGCAGCTGATTATACAGCTGTAACATGTCCAATTTCATGGTTATATCATGGCCGGGGCTGCCATTTTGAAGATTGAGCAAAGTGGCCCCTCCCACACCTGGCTGAAGGGCGCCGCAAGTCCCACCCCTCCTAGGCATCGATTGAAAGCCCTAGCTGGAGGGCCAGAGCTGAGCTGACAGCCAGACCCTTTGGGAAGGGCTGAAAGCAAGAAGAGAAGAAAGTCTTCCACTATGCTCCTTGGCCTGGGCATGGAGCTGACTTCGCGACTTGAGTCCAGCACTGGGAGAAGTGGCTGCCCAAGGGGGTAAAGGATGCCCTGTGCAGCTGCACCCATGTCTCCTTGCCATCTGCTTTCCTGTAGCTGCCGTGCATAGTGCCCAGGCACAGTGGGTAGTGTGTCCAGATAGTGCGAGGCTCCTCTCCTCACCCACCATGCTTCAGCAGAGCGCCAAACAGGCAGAGTGGCTCCTTCCTGTGGGCTCCTTTGTATCCGTGTTCAAAGCAGCCATGCTGCACCCAGCTCAGCCCAGCCCAGCCCAGCCCACTACAGTCAAGTCCCAGCCATTTGCTCTGTGTTACTTTTTCTGCTTGCTGGAGTGCGCTGAGAGTGGCCTGGCCTGGCCTGGTGGGAAGGCAGCCCTGCCACAACTTACAGTCACGCTACTGCACCTAGATCTGCAGGGGAGCAGCAAGGCGAGCAGCACAACCTGGGTGCTCTCTTGTCCTACACCCACTGCTCAAGTGCCATAACTCCCCACAGAAAGCCGCAGCCTGCTGGGAGCCCTCATGCCACCTTACTGACTTGGTGCCACTGCCACTCTCCCTTGCTTCGCTTTGCCTCTGCTCTGCTCTGTTGTTTCAGGAAGGAGGTGGCCTGGAGGGAGAGAGCCCACAGTGGCAGTGCCCCATCGCAAAAGCTGATCCCACTGATCTCATCACTGGGGGCTACTAATCCAATGAGTCTGGCTGTCATCCGCCCTCTCCCCCCACCCCCCTCCATTCATGAGAAGGGGATTTATGGTGGGCTTTTCCCTGCTTCCCCCTCCCCACTTTCCTTCTGGAGACAGAGATTGAAACTTTTCCTGCCCCTCTCGCTCTCTTTCCCCCGCCCCCCGACCTTCAGGTAATGGACAGTCTGCCTTTTTTTTCTCTTTGCTCCCTTCCCCCTCCCCCTGCCCTTCTACGAAATAGCTTTTTCCTGACTCTTTGCCGGCTTTTTTAACATAGCCAGTTCCCCACACTTTTTCACGGGGAACCAGGTATTTCACAGAAGACTGCCAATTACATGATTTCCATGAAATCATGTATTTGGTAGGTCCCAGGGAATAAAGAAGTAAAGGAAGACTTTTCACTTTGCAAAGAGCTCAAGATGACAATGAAGTCAGATGACATTTTCAAACTTTTAGATGATTTTTTGATTTCTGCAGAAATCAGCCAAACAAATTGCATTGGGATCTGTACTGATGGAGCCTCAGCAATGCCTGGAAAGTATTCTGGTGTTGTGCAAAAAATAAAGTCACTGCACCTCGCACTATCTGAACGCACTCTTGCTTACACTGAGAGGTGCTTGCTGCTGAAGATATTGAACCAGGTCTTCTAAGCGCACTGAACAGAGTGGTAACATGTTCATTTCATTAATCCAAAGCAACAAACTCCAGGTGCTTTGCTGCACCCTGTAAGGAACGGGGGGAGGGGGGCGGCAGAGCACCATTCCCTGTTTAGGCATACAGAGAGGAGATGGCTATCTGAGGCAGAATGCTTATCCATATATTTAATCTCAAGGATGATTTATGTATTTTCTTAGCTGACAGGAACCCTGAACTTGCTGAAGTGCGGAAAGATGATGCATGGCTGGCAAAACTGGGTTACTTTGCAGGCATATTCAGTGAAATGAATAAGCTGAATAAAACTATGCAAGGTATGAGCATTAATTTTATTGCCCAGCATGAAAGAAATAAAAATATAGGCATTCAAAAGAAAACTACAACTTCGGAAAGTTTGTGTCTGTAGGGATACTACTGATATGTTTGAGCTCTTGCATTCTTTTATTTGGGAAAGAAACATTGACTTCAACATAATTAAACCTCAGCTAGCAGTGCATCTGTCTGGTCTGCTCAACAAATGTAATGCTTATTTCCCTGAACTCACAACGGAACAAGCCACTACACACATCTGGATTACACCCCCTTTAGTGAGAACATTGAAGCTAAACTTCCATTCACTGTCCCATCCAAACTATTGGAAGAGTTCATTGATATTTCATCAGGCAGCTCCCTCAGAACCAGGTTCAATGAAATGCCACTGGAGACATTTTGGTGTGTGTGTTTGGATGAATATGGTACTGTATCTTCTGCAGCACTGAAAGTTTTGATACCATTTAACACCAGCTACTTATTTGAAGTTGGATTTTCATCTATGACATCAATGAAAACAAAGTACCAAGCCAGGATGAACATTGCCCATGATATACATGTATGCTTATTGAAGATACCCCCCGCATCTTGACAAAATTGTTGTCCTGCACCAATAGCAAGTTTCATACTGAGCAAGCAAAACAAAAGTAACCATTAAATACATATATAATTAGGAAAATGAAAACTTCAAAAAGAAAAGATTTATACGGGTACAACAAATATGAATAATTGATGCAATATAATGATAATATATCCAAGTGAAACATCATGATCATTTTTTATGCCAGTTATAATAATTGTAATTTGTTTTATGTCAATTGTCATTTTTTGTACCTATATTATCTTTTTCTTTTCATATTATGGACTATATGCGTGTGTTTAACTGTATAACTATCAACTGAATACAGCTTTTAATCTACTGGATATGCAGAAAAACAGTTGTGGCACAGGTGGGCCATGGAGTTTTTCTAGCATACTGGGGCGGGCCTCAGGAAGAAAAAGGTTGAGAATCCCTGTGTAACTGAGCTCAGTCCTCATACCATAGGTATGAGGGAGCCTGAACAGCCCCATACTCTGGAAGCACTTCCCCACACCCACCCCAGACCTGGAAGGACTCATTGAAGGCTGAGGATCCAGCAAGGGAGCTAACACATGTGTGGTGAATGAGGAAGAGCCAGCCACGTGGACCAGCAGGGGGGGAATAAAAGATGCTGAAAGCAGCCTCAGGTGTGACTGCACCAGCAGGGAGCAGGTTGTCTTGAGCCTAGGATTACCAGGATTTAAGCAGCCACAGGAAGTGCCGAGAGCAGGGTTTTTTGTCTGTTTGCTTGCTTGTTTGCTTGCTTGCTTGTTTGTTTGCTTTGTTTGCACAAGCCTGCAGGCTCTTCAAAGCCTCTGAAAGAGACCACCAGGAGGTAAAGCCTAGGAAAAGCCACAGGAAGACAGCCAAGAGCTAAATGACAGTTTATTTGTTTAACTTTGTTTGCTCATTTTGCATTTCTAACAAGTCCCAGTTGGCCTGGGGTGTTATCTAGTAGCTCTGCTGCTGCAAAACTAGGGCCCTGAACAGTGGGTCCTTAGTCCAAGTCAGCAGCAAAACTAAAAGTGGTCAGTTATCTCTGCTGGTGTGACCAAACATGCCTAGCTGCGATCTGCCCAGAAGTCACCCATGCACTCTACGTCAAAGATCAGTTCACTTCCCTGCAAATTGAGTTTTCTAACCAGGAAGGGCATCTTGAGACCCTCTACGTCAAAATATGGGAAGAACATGAGGAGGGTGACATACTTGTAGCAGTCTACTATAGACCCTCCCCACCAAGAGGAAGAACTTGATTGGTAATTCAATAGGGAACTGGTCGAGGCCACACACTCTCGATGCATGATCATCGTGGGGGACTTCAACTTCCCTGACATCTCTTGGGATGAGTGCACGGCCAAGTATGACAGGTTGCACAGCTTTTTGCTTGCACTAATGACCTCTACCTAACACAGGAAGTCTATGGGCCAACTAGGGGAGAGGCATTACTTGATCTGGTCCTGGCCAAAGGGGAGGACCTGGTGAGCTATCTGAGGATTGAGGAGAAGCTTGGTGACAGCGACCATGATTTGGTCACCTTCTCAGTTCACTAAAGAGCAGGCAAATCCCTCGGTAAAACAGAAATCCTTGACTTCGGGAAGGTTGACTTTTGCAAACTTAGAAATTTGGTAAGTCAGACAATTAGAGGTCATACCCCCCCTAGATAAGGGAGTACATGAGACATGGTCATCTCTCAGGAACATAATCCTTGAGGCACAGGGGAAAGCCATTCCATCTCACAAGAAATGTAATCAATGGGCAAGGAAGCCCCCTTGGCTGAACAAGGAACTGTTGGACTATATTAAACTCAAAAGAGAGGAGGACTACTCAGCACTGGCCAGCACTTGTAGGGAGCAGTTCAGAAAAGCCAAGGTACTCAGGCTAGTTTTGGGGATCAAGGACAACAAAAAGTCCTTCTTCAGATATGTGGGAAGTTGAAAAAAGAACAAAGATAGCATTGGGCCCCTGAGGGATCAAATGGGGCAGCTGACATCCGATGCCCAAGAAAAGGCCAATCTCCTAAATGACTTTTTCACATTGGTTTTTCACCCTCCCAAGGGGATCACACTGTCAGAAAGGACACAAACCAGCCTGGGAGCAGGTGGTGGACCCAAAATTGATGTGGATCAGGTAAAGAAACACCTTGAGAAACTGGACATTCACAGATCTGTGGGCCCAGACAGAATGCACCCAAGAGTCTTGAAGGAGCTGGCAGACATCATTGCACCCCCCTTGGCAAAGATATTTGAAAATTTGTGGCACTCAGGTGAGGTCCCGGTAGACTGGAAAGGAGCCAACGTGGTCCCTATCTTCAAGAAAGGGAGGAGAGATGAACTGGGGAATTATAGACCAATCAGTCTGACATCCACCCCTGGAAAAATCCTGGAGAAAATTGTCAAGGGATC
>NW_005842672.1:394198-423744 GCF_000455745.1 Alligator sinensis | reverse complement strand
GCGTGGTGACTGGCAGGTCTTGCCTGACCAACTTTATCTCCTTCTATGACCAGGTAACATGAGCCCTGGACAAGGGGGATGACATGGATGTCATATATCTGGATTTCAAGAAAGCTTTTGACCTAGTTCCCCATGATGTCCTCATGGCTAAGCTGGGGAACTGTGGCCTTGATCATCTTACGGTCTGATGGCTTGATAACTGGTTATATGGTCAGTTGACAGGAACAAATCAACATGGCTCAGGGTGACCAGTGGAGTTCCACAGGGCTCAGTACTTGGGCCGGTACTCTTTAACCTTTTCATTAACAATCTTGAGTTGGAAGTCAGATGCAAACTGGCAAAGTTTGTGGATGACAACAAATTATGGGGGAGGGTGGCCACACCGCAGGACAGGCTGGGGATACAGGCTGACTTAGACACGCTGACCAAGGTGGGCTGACCAAAACTGCATGGCCTTCAATGTTGAGAACTGTAAGGTGCTGCAACTCGGTAGGAAGAACCCTCAACACACTTACAAGCTCAGTAGTGCTACTCTCACTAACACCGTGACCAAAAGAGAGTTTGGGGTCCTGACTGACCACAAGATGAATATGAGTCACCAGTGCAATGCTGTAGCTGCGAAGCAAAGCAAACTAGTGTGCATCTACCAATGCATCTCAAGCAAAACCAGGGATGTCATCCTCCCAGTTTACTTGGCCTTGGTGAAGCCACAGCTGAAGTACTGCATCCAGTTTTGGGCCCCCCACTTCAGGAAGGATGAGGAAAAGCTTGAGAGAATCCAGAGGAGAGCTACTCATATAATCCCAGGCCTGGAGGGCAGACCATACAAGGAGAGGCTGAGGGATTTGGGACTCCAGTCTGGAAAAGAGAGGGCTCAGGGGGGACATGGTAGCAGCCTACAATTATATAAGAGGGGTACATGAGGACCTGGGAGAAACAGCTGTTCACTAGAGCTCCCCAAGGGATAACAAGGTCTAGCAGCCATAATCTCCAGGAAGGCCAATTTAGACTAGACATAAGAAAAACGTTTTTTACAGTGCAAGTGTCCAGGGTCTAGAACAGATGCCCCCCAGAGGTGGTGCAAGCACCTACTCTGGACTCTTTAAAAAAACATCTGGATATTTTTCTTGCTGGGATCAGTTCATCCCAGCTGACTTCCTGCCTATGGCAGCGGGGCTGGACTTGATGATCTCACATGGTCCCTCCCAGGCCCTAACATCTATGTGAATCTATGAAAATAACAGGTTATGCCCTGTACTGGACAACTGTTTGTTACAAGCATTTGGAGGACTCAAATCATCTGCATACTGCCAGTTTGTGAACATTGGGCATGTCTACACAAGATGCTATGTTGCCATAGCGTCTGTTGGCAAAAACCGTGACACTGCCACTATGTCGTCATAGCAATATGCTCCCTCATTATAGCGCATTGCTATGGTGACGTAGTGGCCCAAAATAATTGTGTGTGGCCGGCACGGGGCCGGTACTTCCAAAAGGAAGTACTAAATGATGCGCAGTAACAAAGGTGCTGTACAGCCATGTGTAGACACACCCATTAAAAAGATAATGGAACCATTTAACTCCTTAGGTTTATTACATTGGTGTCTGCATTCTGCTGTGCCTTCAAGACTCCCCAGGATAGCCTATCAAAATAATCCCCAGTCTCACTTCCCAACTTCAGTCTTTCACTTTGTTGCAGAATTCAGTTTAAATCCATAAAGGGACACAGGTATTATAATGTCTCATTCCTAGGCACTCTACCACCTAATGGAGTTGTCTTCCCTTGAGCTTTTTATAGGCTCCCTGCCCGAAGTGTGGGGAGGATTGAGTACTTAAGAGTGGCATTCATAGAAGCCAGCAAATGGAGTACGAGGCCATCAAAGTCATTTAGTATTTGTGGAATAAAGGTCTTGTGCTTGACTCATATCCTGCGTGAATAACTTACCCACTGACCTGTACACTCCCATTCTTTCTTGCTCTCCTTTGCCAAATAAGTATTGATTTATGCAGTGGAACAACTTTGACAGATATGAGATTGAGCGAACTTTAGTCAACAGTCTGGTGCTTAGGCTATGTCCTGGGATATGGGAAAACTTGTTTTATGTCCTGCCCTAAATCAGGTCTGGTACATGCCAGGTGACTATTCTAGCCTCTGGGCTAATGGACAAAATACAACACAGATATACACACAGGCAGTCTTCTCTCTAGCCATTTTTTTGTGCAAGAACCACTCCAGTAGGTGTGCTTTAAAATATCTACCAGGTCAGACTCTGCACGCAAGACAGGTGCTAAAATGCCTAGCTTGGGAAATTTGACAGTGATTAGACATTAAGCTGTTTTGCAGAGGCTACAAAGTGAGAGTAAAACTGGCTGTTAGTGCAGTAACTTCCACAGTGCTTTTGCCACCTAATCAAGATGGGAAATGGATCTTCAGAGTTCATGGGTTCTGTCCATACATCTTAACCCCAGCTCTAACTCCAACTCTGTGTTTCAGGAGGAGTTAGCGCTGAGAATGGTCTCCTCTTATCCCAACCTTGAATCCCCTCACACCCATGCAGGAGGTTTACAATTGGGCCTTCCATAACCATGGTCCAGGTGCAGAGCCTGGGGCAAGGCCTGGCTCTTTGTTCTGCATCACATGCTGCGGAGCATGACAGGGGCCTGGTTTTGTCTGGGGTCCCAATAAACACAAATAACAATAGCAGTGAAAGCCAGCTACTTTAAAAATGACTACCCAGAGCAATCATTTCCACCAATTTAGTATCTTTTAAAATAATAGTAAAAATGAATGCTAGAAAGCAGACCATGAACTAAGCTGGCCATCTAACCAACTAAATAAGTAAATATAATTACATCTCCTGGCATGTGTGCTTCTTTTAAAACTGCAGGATACAGAGCCTAGCAATTATGGTAGTTTCAATAAGAAACATCCAGTATACCCACAGGAAACTGGAAGAGCTAAAACTAGTTTATGCCCATGCTGTGTCCTTCCAACCTAGCAGGTTTGTACTTTCTCAGCCTCAGATCTGTTAACTCCTCAGCTCAACCCTAATGTTGGGAATTCAGATAAACATAGCCCTTAGTTTTTTATTATATTTGAATACCAATGCCATCATTTTATGCTTCCTAGCTCTTTCTATGTCCTAACCTTTTATGTATCTGGAGGGATGTCTCATTTTCTCCAGCTTTCAAACGCTTCAATGTTTATTTTTCTTATATCGGTGATGCAGGTAAGTATGCACACTTAACTGAGTTACAAGCAAATACATAGAATAATAAACTCTGTGTTATCTTAGAGGGGTAATTTAAATAGTTTAATTTACATTCTCTTCTGGGCAAACATGGACCCTTAAACCAATATGCCTCTCTTACATACTTTCAGTAAGCTGTCTTCTCTTGAGAATTTGTGTATTCATTAGGAAATTCAGAATTGCCTTGCCCAAGATTTGTTTGGAGATTAGATCTGACTAGCACATGAAGACAGAAAAGAAACTTTAGCTGAGAACCATAACCAAAAACAATTCTAGGTGTAGCATTATAGATGCATATAGCCATTACACTAAAAATGTGTGAAATACACTCCAAAAAGTCTCTTGGATTAGAGGTAAAATGGCCAAAACAGAATGGATCCTTAGCAAATGTAAAATGACTTTGCTCCATTAAAATCAGAGGAGCTATGCTAGTTTACATTTGCAGAGGATGTGGCCATTAATGCTTGATGATTATTATCCATTGTATTGAAAAAGGAGAAGAAAACTATGTTGCTTTCACTACCACCACTGTTTTACTGGCTGGCATCTTCATTAAGAGTTGCCTGGATTTCGAAACATTTATGTTCAAACAGACTGGTCATATGTTAAAGGCTTCAAAGCACAGTCAGCTTGGATTTCATAAGCAACATGCCATGGGCCAAACCTTCAATGTAAATCTGAGTATACTTGGAGAGCCTTGGCTTTTGATTGTCAGCTTTTCCTGGTATGTTATCTTTATTCTAGTATTCCCCTAAGGGTAGAATGAATGGTACTTCTCCCTACCTTTTTTGATGGTGTTCTGTTTTCTCTCATCATTTCCACTACAGACCCCAGGGATTTTAGTACTGCCGCATTTAAAAACAGTCCATGCTTAGCACTGAATGCACAGAGCCCTTCCAGCAGTATAAACAACCATTTTCCTATTTATGGCTTATGGTCTCTGATGAAATCCAGTTACAAACATTAGGATGCTCTTCAATCAAGTGTTGTCTGGATTAGGGATCCCATTGTAAACAAGCCACCTCATGGCAATAAATGTTAGGAACATTTGCGCTGCAATCACTCTATCCTATTTTCTGCAAAATTGCCTTTACACATATATCACTGCTTTGCTATACAGGAGAAAATATGTAGAGCATGAATATTGACATTTATATTGTCCATACACTTACACATTCTAAAGAAATCCATTATTTTTTGAAGGCTTTCAATAAAGAATGGCCGTGGGAAGGTTAAAAAGAGTAGGAACAAACATCCTAGCAGTACCATACAGCACTTCTGTTTCCTTGGAGACTCTTATAGATGTAAAAACAAGAAAGGGAAAATTACTGTTCACAGCATACGAGCCAGATGTTTCTTTTAACCCTCTCTTAGTCACATTAGACAGATTCATTGCAAATGTGAGATTGCCAACATCTTACCAAACAGGTAAGATGACACTGTCTTACCAGAAAAAGCACAGTATACAGGTATTTCCCTACTTTCTTTGAGACTACACATCTCTTTGGCTATGAACAGACATTGCATGTGTCTTGGGAGAAACCATTTTCCTTTGAGACCAAAGTGCAACTGTTCAGATGTCCAAGTCCATTGTCCCAGACCAAACCTTAAGAAGGTTTGCAAGATAATAAATACTAACAGTTTGTCTTGGGGCACTGCAGAGTACATCTGAACAACTGTCCCAGGATTGTATCATTGGATCAGTGATTAAAAAGTGGCAGTGCATTTAGCTGCTTATTAACCCCGATTGGAACTTGGAAGGATGACATGTACACACCAACCCTGCAACTTTTCTGTTCTGGGACAAACACAGGTGCAGCTAGACCTGGGACAAATGCAAAGTCTCTTCCTAGCCTTTGTATATTGAATTCCACACAGCTAATATTGTTTACCTATTAACATGTTCACTCATATGCTACATCCTCACCCTTTCTGTCTTACAAAAAGTTTTCAAAAAAGGTGTTAATGTACCATTCAGACAAATGTAAAGACAAAATAGATAAAAATCTGATCTAAGCCATTTTTGGTTTACATTCTCGATTTTAAAGGCAGTTTGGCCAGGACAGTGTGTCATTACAGAAGAGAACTCTGAATCACAAGGACCTTTCCAAAGATCAAGCAATTCTCATACCCTTTGTAGGCCTCGCTGGAACATCGATCAATATATACAGCTTACCCAAAGGCTTTGCTAAAGCATTGGCCAGAGTAGTCCTGACCAGGAAACTCAACCAAAAACATGAAGTCCTTACATAAACAACACTTGGCACATGGGCCACATGTCCACTCCTGAGAAAAGATGGGGGAGGGGAAGATGGCTGTGCAAGGTGTAGGATAGTCCAGGACCAGAATGATAAGGCTGGAAAGGGAACACTCAGATCAGGATGTAAAACAAGCCCAGGGTGCAGGCTGGTTTAAGATATTCAAAATGCAGGTAGAAAGTAATATGTAATTTGTTTTGACCACTGTATAGTAGGAGAATTGGAAATCAGGGGAACTTTTTGCAGCCTGCTAGGGAAGCCTGCATGATATTGTGCCGAGTACCTTATTACAGGCACAAATGCATTAACATCTGTTCTGATGTACTTGTTAGGCCAAAACATGTTAGGGCTGTGCTTCGCGATGATGAACCTAGCGAAATCTTTGCCATGAGTTGAGCCTGTGGTCATTCTTTAAGACAAGATTGGTGTTGGAATCTCTTGGCTGTGACTTTTGCTGGCCCCACAGTTCCTGAGACTTCAACACTAGCAATACATCAGTGACACCAGACATGAGGACAACAGCAACGACGACTCTCCCTTAACGACAACGACAACTCCCTTCCCTGGTATGTACAAGTAAATCCCTCATTTCAAATTTAGATCTGTCAGAACTTGGGCTATCTTTATGTTCCCTCTATTCTGTATCTTTTCTCCTTGACTTACAAGTTGTAAAGAAAGACTGTTTTCTGGAGCAACAGGTAACTGGGACACTGGAATATCAAAGAAGGGCTTTTTACAAAAGCAAAAAGGAGAACAGAGAAAGGTGGCCCTGACTGTGTTGCAGGAACTAGATTTAAACTCATGGGGGGACCACTGGATGAAGACAAGGGAGGTTGTAAAGGGATACGGTAGAATGGAGTAGAACAAGATGATGCACACTCACAAATAAGGCAGTATAAAAAGGAGAGGGCAAGTATGGCATTGAAGTAGCTTGGATAAGCATTAGGAGAAGCTGGGGCAGAACAAATGAGTTGAGAAATGACTTGAGTACGTGGCAGCCAGGCACATCATGCCAGGAATAAAGAAAGTGAAGAAAACAATATATTAGTTGCTGATGTTCCTGTAACAAAACCAACACACTTCACACAAATTTGCCTATCTTCATCAGAGGCCAAATTGACTTCAAATGATTCAAGACAATGAGGGATTTAAAGTGGTTTTCCTGAAGGGTGCCAGAAAGAGAACTAGATGCTGATCTTCGCTATTCACCCACATAGTCTGCACTGTTAGTCAGCCTTAGAGGTAGTATCTACATGACACAATACAGTGCAGTGTAGGAACATCAGAGTTAAATCCAAATAAACTAGCTTAAGTATAAGAAGCAGTGTGGTTGACTTAGCGTGTTGCTCCATCTGGGCTATTTATTTCTTCCCCTCTCTACTAAGGCTTCCAACAGATATATACTCTACACTCATTAATATCAGTCATGGGGGTTCTGTTACAGAAACAATTGAAAAATAAGGATGTCACACATCTCCAATTCAGTTCATACACATCATCAAATAGCAGTTTGATGAACTGTCCCATGCTAACAAATGACAAACACAACATCTGATCTGATGAGATAAACAACTTTATATGGCAAGCATGATGGTATATGAACCAGAGTCAAAAGATTCCAGAAACAAAACTTACAAGTCTGTTTTTTCAGTGCCTGCACACACTGTATTTACTCCTCTCTAATGAAGACAAAAACCAGAGGTTATGCCCAAGCCATTCATATAAAAAGCATTCATTTTCAGAGAAGCTATGTGAGAGACAACTGCAGTTCAACATGTAGTTTACATAATCCATGTAGCATTATTTGCATGCCATACACCCTTGCAAGGAAAATCATGACCAGAAAGTATCCATTTGGAATAGAACTACATTTTTAAGTGAAGCATGCAAATTTTACATCTCTCCCACAAAGCTGGCTTGGACTTGCCAGCCCACCTTAAAAATCAGACAGCTTTGCTCAAATATACAGCTATTTTTAAGATAAGTAGTTTACAGTAGAGGGAGCTATAGGACTAAACCAAATTTTAGTACTGAACAGCAATTGCAGTAATAGAGTGAATAAATGACCATTTATGTTAACATGATTTTAACAGGCTTCATTAAATTATTAGGCTATATATTACTAGATTCAATACCTGATAAAGGACGTAAACCCTGGAGAATCTTTAGGACTCGATAGTAACAAAGGATCCTCATAAATGTATGACCCTATAGAGACATGTAAGTATTAAGGTATGATAACCCACTGAAAATAATGGAAGCTACCCTCCTTCTCCATTTTGAAAGAATTGATTTGGATTACAAATGTTTTCCCAAGGAAAATGCATATTTATGTCATGCTATGTAAAATAACTTTTACTTCAAAACATTAAGGGTATTTTTACGAACATATTGTAGGTGCATAAATTGTACCTGCAAAATGTGTTCACATAGCACAAACAGGTAATTGCAGACTGTAAATATGGACATTCAAACCAGAGAGCTTGCACACCAAAGGATGACTGTGCACAGAATTCTGCATCATGAACATGAATTCATATTTGCATGAGCAAATACCAGCCTGTGTCCAAGCCCACAAAGTTTGTAGTTTCAGTTTTCTGTAGACTCATGGGCCATGTGCAGATGAGCACAGCCATGCAGTGTGTAGTGTCACATACCACATATTCAGCTCTTCTCCACACTGCAAGGGAGCATCACAAGGGTTTGGGTTTTTTTGACCCCTGGATATTCAGGTTGTGTCCACATTAGTGGATGTTTAGTTCCCTGGGGACAGCTAGCAGTAGGACACCCGCTGCTAATTGTCACTGGGGAATGCCTGTGTCACGTGCATTCTGGGGAGGCTGGGGCCAGCACTGGGCTGGCCCCAGCAGCCTTACCTGGGATCCTGGGGGCTTCCTTGGGCTGCAGTAGCAGTGATCCTGTCACTCGAAGCCTGACCAGCAGCTGGAGCATGGCTCTGGCTGGCCAGGCTCTGCGTTTAAGCAGCATGTGCTGCCCACTCCACTTTTTTTTTTTGCACAGGTTTTTTTGACCTCTAGATACCCAGGGGTCAACACCCTCCCCCCCGCGCTGCTCCCTTGCAGTGTGGAGAACAGCTGAACGTGCAGTATGTGGTGCCACAGATGTGTCTGTGGCGCCACATAGCATACAGCCACACTTGGACACAGCCCCAGGGCTCAAAATACCTCCACCCATGCAAACAAAAAGTGGAGTGGCACACGTGGGGACAGCATGCACCACTCAAAATCAGAGCCAAGGCACTCTGGCTGTGGCCAGGCTCTGAATGGCAGAATCACCATGGCTGCAGCCCCAGGAGGCCCCCAGGACTCCAGGTAAGGCTACTGGGGTCAGCCCAGTGCTGGCCCCAGCCTGCCTGACCCCACCTGAAGTAACTTGCCATGTGCCAGAGGGCATGTGGCATAGGCATTCCCCAAGGACAACTAGCAGCAGCACAAGGTGTCCCGTTGCTAGCTGTTCCTGGGGATCCAAACATCCATGCTCATGTGGACATGGCCATGGGGCATGTCCACACATGCAGGCACATATGCTTGCCACAGCTCAAGTAGCAGCAGCACAAATTTGTGTCAGAGACTTGTGCCTCACGTGTGCCTGAACATGCACTTGGTATGGGGCAAATTGTGCCACTTGGGGCAAACTGACCCTGCTCAGCTCCTCTCAGATCTTAGGCCAAGGGGAGCTAGAGGCCCCAGTATTATGTGCTGGCCTCAGCAGTATAAAAAGCTGCCTTGGAGAGCAGCTCAGGGCTACTTGCCCTCAGGAAATTCTGAGGCCCAGCCAGTTGGTATCTGGGGACACTAGCCCCCTGTGCCAGCTGGACTGCTGAAGTAGCCCTTGATGTTCTGCCCCCTGTGCCTAGGCCCCAGGGATCCCCACATGGAGGCAGGAACTGGCCCAGCCTGATGGCACACAGCTCCTACCTGTAGTGCCAGGAGCCCCAGGTGCCAGTAGGAGCTGGCTTGGTCCTGTCTGAAGGTGCATGCCAGTGGGCTGGGCCAGCTCTGTGCACCATGTGTTGCCCTGGCCCTGGGACTCAGGTGGCACCACGTGCTGCCAAGGGTCTCTGCCTGCAGCAGGTCATGAGTGCTCCAAGGGTCTGCTGCTGGCTGCTGCCATCGGCAGTGGAGGGTGTACACCATGGTGGGGTGGGGGGTGGACAGGGGACCCACCCCTCCTACACAGTCACCCCTCACCCACACAGCACACAGTCCCCACACACACACAGTCCCGCCACCCCCACATCCCTGCATACCAGGGACAGAGCCTGGGTCTCAGCCAGCTACAAGTCACTACTACCAGCCATGCCCCTCTTCTATTTCCTCCAACATGCTCTGGCCAGGTGCTAGAGTATCTCCTTGGAGGACCCAGCCTCCAGTTGCTTCAGGGCATGCTCCAGGAGTGCACCCTGTGCCACTTTTTTCCAGTGTGTTTTCTTTTGATACTGGGATTCCCCTGTATCAGACTTAGAGTCCACACTGCAAATATGCAGTGTGGGGAACATTTTTTTAGTTTGTGGCATGCCTCCTGTAGTGTCTCAAAGTTTGAGACAGCCACATCCACCCAAGCGAGCATGTGTCTATGTGGTACATATTTGATTTCTAGGCAGGATTGCCAACCCCCCAAAAATATTTTTATTGACAATATGAAAACATTTTAATGACAAGTAAACTGTTTTACTGACATATTTTACAAAAGCATAGAATCATAAAATATTAGGGTTGGAAGAGACCTCAGGAAGTTATCTAGTCTAAGCCCCTGCTCAATGCAGGACTGTCTCCAATTAACGGTCAATGTTATGACTGGCTGCAGGATTAGAGAGTGAACTAATCAAATCTGTAGAAAACATGAAGCTGGGATGAAACACTTTGTAGGATAGAATTAAAATGTAAAGGATTCTTGATAGATTGGAGGGCTGCTATAGATAACAAAATGAAATTGTGCACAAGGAAATGTAGCATGTCACAAATAGGAACAAAAAACTCAAAACCATAAATATAGAATTGGGGATAACTGACTTGGCAGCAGCACAGGTAAAAAGAGTTGTGTGTGTGTGTGGGGGGGGGGGGGGGGTTATGGGAATCAGACTCAAAATGGGTCAGTACTGTAACACTGTGATAAAATAAAGAAATGCAACGTTAAGCTGTATTAACAAAGAATTATATCCAAGGCATCAGAGGTGATTGTCTTACTTCACTCAGCACTAGTTAGGCCGCAACTAAATTCCCAGTTTGAGGGAAGGGAAGAGAAACTGGAGAGGACTCAGAGTGAGCAATGAAGATGACAAGGGGTTGGAAGGCATGCCATGTGATGAACGACTGAAAAAACTATATACCTTTAGTTTCAAGTAAAGGTGATGCATAGGAGAACAAGATAGCATTTGTCACATATTGGAAAGAATACTATAAATACAATAGAAAAAAATATAGTCTCCCTTACTACAGAAGTCAGGACATGAGGGTTTAAATTACAGAATGTCAGAAGTGATTAGTTGAGTGCCTCGGTACAGTGGAACTTTCTAGCACAAGGCACGGTGAGACGGGAATTCTCGGCACGGTGGAGAGCCCCGGCGTGGGAAAGTTCCCGCCGTTCATATGCAAATGTGCTTACTCTAATTGGCCGGTTTCAAATTATTCCTACATGGCGGCTGGTTTAGCCGTATAAAGGGTTGGAGTCGTTTCCGCCCAGGTTGGAGAACTCTGTGCTCGTCTCGGAGTGGACCCCGGCAGTCTGATCACCCGCTGACGACTCCCCGTCGCCGACCCCCCCCGACGTACCCCTGTGTCCTGCATGCTCGAGTTCAGACCCGGTTTAAAGATATCTCGTCTTGTAAGAGCTCCTCGGTTTGATTGTAACAGAAGTTGGAGTTTGAAGTTAACTTTCTTCCTGCGCTGTACATCGTGACAGTGTAAGTAAAGCCATCTTTGTTTGAACCAATACGCGTTTGTGCCTAATTCTACTCCGGAGGTCGCAAGTACCCATCTGTTCGTTCTGGGTTTGTGGCTACAACCCAGTCGACCCTTCCCGGATCCCAAGCTCGGTCACCCACACAGAACAACAGAATGAGATCAGCCAGCACCCCACCACCTTGTCCAGACCTACTCTGTTTTGTTTAGGTGATATATTGTTTGACTCTAAGTAGATAAAAAGTGACTACAGGGCTCCGGGTGCAAGGGCTCAGGAGACGGGGCCTAAGGATTAATTAATTCATTCATTCCTTCATTCCCTGAAGGATTAAATTGTATGTTTTCTTAGTAAATTTGCAGAAGATGCCAAGCTAAGTAGGTAGATGCTTTGGAAAACAGGATTAGGATACCAAATGACCTTGCTAAATTATTTGGATAAAATTCAATAAAAGTAAGTGCAAAGTTTTGCACTTAGGACAGAACAATCAACTACATAAAGACAAATTGGGGAACACTGGCTATGCTGCGGTACTGTGGGAAAGGACATGGGGGTTATAGTGGACTGTAAACTGATTACATCAGCAATATACTATTGTTGCAAAAATAACCAGTAACATATTGGGATTTATTAACAAAAGTATCACACGCATGTCATGGGAAGTGATACTTCTACTCCCAGGGTTGTCCAACTGCTGGCCTGTATGCTGCGTGTAGCCCTGAGGGAGCTGTGGGTCCCAGGCTGGTCACGATTCCTTGCACCACTCTGGTGACTATTGCTGCCAGTCTCTAGGCTCCCCCTCTCTTCTTCAGTTTCTGCTTCCTGACCCTGTCTCTGAAGGCGAGGCTGAAGGAGCCGATGCCTGGATGGCTCAGGGAGAGCCAGAGATCTTGTGTGGCACAGCATAGGACACTGGCACAGCATAGGACACTGGCACATTACAGCAGAGCACCTGCTATGTAGCACAGTGGGGGGGATATGGTGCAGTACGCAAGGTGCTGAGATGGTACACTGGGGAGCATGCATGCCCATGGTGCTGGGGGGGCGTGCCTGTGTTGCAGGGGGGGTAACCATGGTGTGATGGGTTGACCCTGGCATGTGCCCCACGTAGCATGCAGCTTGGGAGGTGTGCAGCCCATGAGGTGTGGCCAGAGGCCCCAGGGCCCTGCAGTCACTCAGAAGTGGAACAGCCCTTGTCTACTCTACTGAGCAGTGGTGAGGCCTTACCTGGAGAACTGTATCTAGTGTTGGGATCCATATTTCAAGAAAGACTTGGAGAAATTAGAAAGAGTCTAGCAAGGAGCAACAAGTGATTGGAAGTCTAGGAAACATGACTGACAAGGAAAGTTTGGAAGAACTGGGATTACGTAGCCTGTGGAAGAGAAGACTAAAGTGGGATTTGATATAGCAGTTTTTAAATACATATAGAGGATGGTGATAGAACAGTCTTGGTGTCCACAGGGCCAGGAAAAGAAGTAACAGTCTTAAATTTAGGTTGGATATTAGAAGAACATTTTGGCTATGCTAGGCTGGTTAAGCACTGAAACAGATTACCTAGAGAGACTGTGAAAGCTCTGTCAGTGGAAGTTTTTAAGGGTAGGTTATATAAATACTTGACTAGGTGGTTTAGACAGAGATAAATCTGCTTCCCAGTAAGGGCTTAGACTAGCTGACCTCTGCAGGTCCCTTCCAGATCTATTTTTTTTTTAATTTTGATTTCATTCAGTTGCAATGTTAGGCTGAAAAAGATTCTAGTGTCCCTTTATAGCACTTTCTTGTGCTGAGGGGTATGCAACTGCTGATCAGCACACTGAAACTCTGTCAAGGATTGTGTTTGAGGAAGGCATGCTGTCTCCTGAAGCTCTGGGAATACAAGGGCCACTCTGCCATTCTTTTTGCAGGGTGTAGCATTCACCTCATTGCACTGAAGCAGTTCCCATAAAGAGCGCTTGGGAAGCAGCAGCCAACTTTCCCCACAGCCTCTTCTGGGTCTTTTGGAGAAGTGAGTTCCAGCTGCACTGGCCTCACACAGAAATTGTATTTCAAGTGCAATGAGATATGGGGGAGACTCTGTGCCTCCTCAGCACCTCCTTGCCCCCCAAAGACTGGGTATTATTAAGTACTAAAGAAAATACTGGTATAGATTCAGAGCAGGTATATTCCAGTTCTAACTAGAGGATTGGCTAATTCTGGAGCATTCAGATTCCTCACAGGAAGGTAAGGAAAACCAAGCTGCAATCATTCAGCCTGTAAACTTGAGTAAATCACAGTACTTGAGCAAATCCCCAACACTAGTAGGGGAATGCCTGTAGGGCCCTTTATGCTATC
The DNA here is from genome assembly GCF_000455745.1 of Alligator sinensis. NCBI lineage: Eukaryota > Metazoa > Chordata > Crocodylia > Alligatoridae > Alligator > Alligator sinensis. The sequence goes on along the minus strand of NW_005842672.1, from coordinate 409,988 downwards.
AAGTACTCTCACATCTGTAAGGAGGGGACCTTTGGGCCGTGGACAGCATGGCTATATGATGAGAACTTGTCAGCAGTTATAACCCAAAGTGGCACAGCACACATCAAAAATATGGTTCAAGGAGGAACAAACAGTATCTATTTGAAGGCGCTATGCACATTGCTGTTATTTCTGCTGCACCCATGCAAATAACAAGCATCATTTTATAGGTTCACTTTGGTGGTCTAGACTCTAACCTAGGCAGGCAAACAGGCAAACTTCGGCCTTGTTTGCCTGTGCTAGTTAGTGTGTTGTCCACATTGTGTTCTGGTGATACCACCTGGTCCATGGTGCAAATCTTCAGGTGGTGTAAACTGCCATAACTTTGTTTCATTCCCCTACTAGTGTGCCACTAGACTCCAGTTGGCCTTCCCTGTGTCTTGTTTGTTGCATATTTTTGCTAACGCTAAAGCAGACAAAGCTAACTAAGAAATGAAAATGGAGAAAACTTAGTGGATAAAAACAAAAACAGCAATAGCTAGTTAACCCAAAGTCTTTGAGGTCTAGCTAAGTGGCTGTGCACCTAAACTTTTCTTCAGGCAGGATGGCCTTTACTACCTTTCCTGTGTGGAGATTCAGGTAGCTGAGGCTGGGTTGGCCAGGTATGCTGTTAGCAATTTATCTTGGAAACAGCTGATCTGATGCTGTTACCTCTTTCATCTGATGCCAGTTATGATGGATGCAAAGCAGTCATCAACTGTAAATGTATAGTGCTAGCCTTTCAGTACCTATAAGTATCTCCGTGTACTTCACTAAAGGCTCTTCAGCAAAATACAAAATCCTTACCAAGTTTTTGCTTCGTTTTCATTTGCTCCTTTACTTTCGTTCATTATATTTTCTTCTCTTAACAGATTTTAAATTGTTGTTTATTTGTTTAACAAAGTCCTATTTTTGTCTCCAGTGACTATTTTGTGTCTCTATTCTGTCTCTCCCACTTTTACCTAATTCTGTTTTCCCCATTTCCTTAAGTTTCTTTCCTACTCTGGTCTGCTAAAATTCTTCCAGTTTATACACATGCTACCTCATTATACACAGTGCTTAAAGGGGCATATTGAAAGGAATGAAGCAGTCCCCACCAGTGCACAACACTAAGACTCAGCTCTATAGGAGCAAATTGCATTTTTCCTGAGGGAAGGGTTATGTAGGATTGTGTCTGTCTTGCAGTACACAGTAGTCTATTGCTGTTGAATCAGTTGTTCTTTTTGATGAGTTGTTTTCTGTAGGTAGAAAAACCAGTACAAAAATGTTAAAAGAACACTGGCATTGCAAAGCACAGCACCTAAAGTCCAGGGCTGGTTGTACAGCCCTAGCTGTACCAATTGACACCAATGGAATAAGGTTCATACCTACTTAATACCCTACATCAGTCTCTCTGGGATGTGCGGTGGGTTTATTGCTGTCACTGAGACAGGAATTTAGGGAGAATGCTGCTTTGTTTCAGTCCAAATTTACTGCAAAGTGTAGTGACTGGACTTAGATCTAATTTACAACAGCATAGCATAGACCACTGATTCTCAACCAGGGTGCTGCACTACTCAGGGGTGTCTTGAGATCCTTTCAAGGGTGTTGCAGGGTGCCACACAATGTTAATGTTGTTAGGTGTACAAACACAATTGACGAGATAAACTTGGCTTCCAGTAGGAATCCATAATGTTAAAAACATTTTGACCTGTTGTGGTATTTCTGAGTTCTTTGCAACAGAAGAATTGGTCTAGTGAAAAACCAAGTGTTGACATATTCCGAGGGGTGCCTTCAGTCAACCAAGTGCTGACATATTCCGAGGGGTGCCTTCAGCCTTACTAAAGGCACCGAGGGGTGCCTTTAGTAAAATATTACTAATATTTTAAAGTAAAGCTATGATATAGTATACACGGATAAAGTTATGGTCTTCCTTTATAATGTCTCCTTTTAGGCCTTGTGCTGTGTTTAATCAGACATGTAGATGGCTTTCTTTACTTTGCTGGCCAAGCTAGTTGCCACATCTGCAAAGGTTCATGCTACAGTCACTCAGAAATAAGCTTTGGGGGCCTTCTGCTTAGCTGCACTTCTGCAGCTTGGCCTAGGCTCCTTGAAAATGGCCAGTACTTATTTTTCATTTCATGGTAAATCAATTTGGCTACTAGTAAGTCCTGTAGCTGAGTAGTGCTCTACTGTTTAGCTCTATGGGCCAGGTAAGTGGTGTGTGGCCTATCCACAGACTGTATTGGGCCCTGGGCCCATCACCACATTTTTCTGTCCCACATGCTGGGATTGGGTCCCAGGAACCTGGCACTACCCCCTTCCGCCTCTCATGCACAATGATTGAGCCCTAAGGGCTTGGCACCACCCCTTCCCAGCCTCCCACACTGAGATTAGGCCATGGGTTCCCAGCACCAGCCCTACCTGGCCCTGAGCACTGGGACCAGGGACTCTGTGCAGAGTGCAGTGCCACTGCTCCTCCACCACCAAATTTCTGGATCCCTAGAGAGCCCCATGGGCCAGATGACATGGTGCCATGGGCCAGGGGTTGAGCATCCCTATTGTCAGTTAATCACTGGATGCAACATTAATCAGCAAATGATCCAGGTGCTGCATTATCTGGAAATTAACCCTGTTCCTGATGGTTTCTATGCAGGAGCATCATCACTACAATAATTTTAAGGCATATATTATATATTAATGTCCTATAACAAATATGTTTCAGCTCACAAATGGGACTCTGAGATATTAATGGCTAAGATTAGGAGATGTCAGGTGTTTACAAAATATGAACCAGAATTAAATTTTTGTTGACAATATTACATACATTAGCAAATATGGTTGTAAACTCAGGGATGCTCCCATACATGACACTGGCTTACAAATTTGCCAGCTCTCTGTTCCTCTTTTTCCAAACAGTGTCTCCATTGGCAGTAAAGAACAATGTACTCTCTCCCATACTTGTTGCTTTTCATCAAACATGCTGCATGTTAATATAATCCTACCTGTTACTTTGACTCCAAATCACCCTCACTGAAGCCTATTAATTCCTTCGATATTTAGCTATTCCTGCCTACATTACTGTCAGTTAGCTCCGGCTTTCACAAACCTGGAATATAGAGCTATTGTTACAGGCACTTTATGAAGAATAAGATTATCTGGATGGGTCAAAAGAATGTGTTTTTCAGTTACTCCTTTAACATACAAGCTATTCCCTATTTTGAAGATCGGCTCTGTAGATCAAAATTGCTGAAGAGCATGGGTATCAATATTACAAAGGCAGATCAGGCTCTAATCTGTGGAGACAATAGGGTTGTTTAGCACCAATTCATGAAAAAAGAAAACAAGCCATATTATGTATAATATTCCTTTATTTTTCAGAGGGCTTCACATGATCACAAGACAATGTATTTTTCTAATCTTGAAACCAGCAAGATTAAAACCTATTAGTTTTTCCGTCCATAATTTCTACATTGAGACTGTCTTTTGTGAGAGAAAGAGTCCTATTCTACTATGAATCATGATACAAGCAGACAGTACTTACACAGATTTTTTTCTAAACCAAAAGATGTCAAATAATTATATATAGTTCTTCGCTAATGTAATATGCTACAAGGAAAAATATTCAGCTGCAACTACATAGCTTGTCAGTTATTGAACTCTTTCCTATGTTGCACTAGCGCAAATATTTACTTTCTATAGTATGCAACTTCTTTATTCCTTGTAATAAGGTCCTTTAGAATGGAGTTCTTTTGGAAACACCACAAACAGATTCAGGCAGTAGGAGTTCCTAAAAGAGTTGCAATGAATATTCATGACAGGTTTAAGGGATTTTACCTATCTATCCTTGCTTTGCCTGTATTTGAACCTCTTACCTGAGTTAAGAAACTACCTGGGACAGCTAGATAATACTCATCCGTAAGTTCCTAGAAAATGCTCCTAACCAACTACGACTAGATGCCGCAGTGTATCTGCTGGTGAACTGAATGTGCCACATCTACAGTACTGGTGAGCCAGCTGGTGAGCCTCTGCCTGCCCACGGTTCAAAAGAACTTGAGCATGGTTTCCCTCTACAAGCCTATCACTGAACTGGACTGACAGCTTTCACACAGACTTAATGCCTTTATAAAATACTTATTTTTGTAAATAGGATAACAGTATTTTCAGAGAGGTATTTACTTCAAACTATTGTGCTACGCTTTGTAAATGTGGTTTGAAAAATAAAATGTAAATAAGATTTTAAAGTTAAATATGTGTGAACAACCTTGGTCCAATCAATGTTCCAACTCATTCCACTGCAAAACAGGATAAAATAGCACAACTTTTAGAAAAAATCTTCAAGTATTTTTCTGACAGTACATAATGAAAAATAGATCCTAAGCTCTATGGTATTGTATTTTTAAATGAAATTACTTTGTATAAATGTTATGATATACAGCAGGAGAAGAGTGTAGTGATGATACAGCACACCATTAGTAATTACACATTGACTTGAATGTAAATATCTTCAACGAAAAAAGCAACCATCTAAGATAACTGTTCTTTCAAGTGCTTTAGCAATAAAATGAACAGTTATCAAGGTTTAGACAAAACAAACAGATGGGAGAAAAACAGTACAACATAAATTTCAATAAATATATGTAAATACAGTACTGTTAGTTATTCAGACACAAAACAAAAGACATGGAACCTTTTAAAGCAAAGAATACAGTCAGCAAAATGCAGCATAGATAAAGGGTGCTAAATTCTTATCTCTATTACAGAGGTGTAACCTGTCATAATAGGGCAGAATCTGGCCCCAAATCTACACAGAGCACAGGAGTGTTACAATACACAAACTAAATATATATATTTAAATAGTTGCCACATTTCTGTTCAGGATAGTCCATTTTCTTTGCTACAAACAGCAAACAGTTAAGAGACTAATTCGTGAATTCTCAAATGCCAGTTTCTTCCTATGACTTCACATCATGCTATCCTATTTCTAGACCTAACTTTAAAAGTATGTAAAAACCTTGGAGTCAATCAAGTTACATATTTAAGATGAACATACTGACACCTTATTTTGAAGACATTTCACCTTGTAAATAGAATCTCCAAAGGACTGTGCCATTGTCATTCCTGAAGAGGGAAGATTTTTGTATATGCTTTTTGAATATTTTTAAAAATTTAAAACTTGCTGGTGCTTTATAATATATTTATAATCTTTCCCTTGCCTGTGGCTTTCTGGTATTATAAAATGCCCTTGTAAGCTGCTCCCATGATTTATCTGCTGCAGTTTATATATTTGGTAATGTCCAGACAGTTCATAAAACCCATTTAAAATGTTACAGAGGAACATGCAAGGGAGCTTTTATAAATACCCTATGTAAAATAAAATATGATCTATATACAGATGTGCTTTGTATTTACTAAAATATTTCTAAAACTATTAAAATTATTATTTAAAGCCAGGAATGTATATTTGAATTGCATTGATAAGTTGCAAGGTATAGTCCGAATAATATAATGCATTTTATCAAATTTTACCAAAAAAAAAAAAAGGTAAAATGAATGACATTATGTTATTACCCTCCAGGATTTAATCACATGCATTTATAGAATAATTCTATCAAAGTGGCCTTGTCCAATTGACACTACAGAGGCCTCATTTTGATCTACTCCAATCATGTTTTCAATGCTAAGTACAATACTTCATAACACCTACTTATTATTGTAGCACATCCATTAAATTCTCTTTTAAAAATACACTGGACATCAGTCATTGTAAAATGTAAGTCAATTCTTCCTTCCTACCACACATAATTCAGATTAAGCTACTCCGAACTATAACCTGATGATGCACAGAAAATTATAATCCTTAAAAAGTAGGTAGGTGGAATAAAATATTTCTAAAATTATACTGTAAACATCAAAAATAATTTCCAATTTTAAAATATTTATAACAATGGTTGAAATGCATATTTACTCATAATAACAAACTTTTTAACGGCATGGAAGGATATCTATGATAATAGTTCATTTGAACTCGAGTTGTAAGCAGCTTCATCTTTATAGATCTCTATTCCTCTTGCAAAGAGTTTTACTAACTGACAACGAACCCTGCAAAAGCAAAACAAGACAAAACCAAACAGTTATTTGAAATCTCTTTTACTAACAAGGATCCGCATTTTGTATGTCCTAATATGGATTCACTGGGCATTCTAAGCACCTGGACAAAAAGGGCTACTCTGCAGGCCACATAACTCTCTGTAAATGGGAGCAATATAGAAAGTGGAAAAAACAGCTGAATGGTGGAATAGCATGTTCACACCGCACTGTGCTGCCCAGCGAGGAGTCTATGGGAGTCTTGCAAGTAGATGAATTTGATAGATCACAACCTTTTATAAAAGTCATTAATGAAACAATACATGATTCTTGTTTAATGGAGATATTTTATGAAAAGACCTCTGCATTTCTGGTTCCTTTTACCAATTTAAAAAACAATCTCCTACTTTCCAATACTCCCGCTCCTACCAGATTTAATTATGAATAATCTCAAAATGAGGCATATTTGAAGCATACAAATATAGAACCAAAAACATGTCTTAAGATATTTCTATGACTGAAAATATGGCATTAAATAATTAATATAAGGATTTGTCTATGCAAATATTATATAACTTTCTAAAGGTTTAACTAGCTTTGATTGATGAGTGGACTTAGTATCCACTAACCCACTGTGAGGACTGACAGTGCTTTTTGTATCCTTTTTGTCAAATCCTAGGTATGGTGGAAGTTACTAATAACCCTATAAGGTTTTATGTGAAACAGAGAGAGAGGACTGGAATCATCTTTTCTGATCAGTTCTGTTTAGGCACATTTTCATTCAATTTTACTTATTAGTCAAGTAGGCCCATAAGACAACCTGAAATTACCACCCATTCACTGAAATTCTTGTTAGGATTTGATCTGATTCTGCTTTTACATACAATTTAATGAATTCTCTAGTATATAAGGGACATGTTTAAATGTTCCAGTATAATACCTGATTTTAAAAACATTTTATGCCTTAAAACCCCCCCACAAAACCTTTTTAGTAGCTGTCAAATGTTACATAGTCACTTTTTAAAACTTCAAAGACAGGACTTTAAATATCTTAACATGATCCTCTTGCTACATACTGTATATGGAGGGAAAGGCAAATACTCACCTGACTTCAACAGCTGAACTATCCAACGTTTCACCATCACAGTTCCAGGTGCTGTTAGCCAGATTGCAGCAACAGGCTGGATGATCACTGCAGAACTGACCAAAACGTTTCTTTCCTACATCCTTGATATCACTTTCATTGTCTTCCAAGTGCTTTGATGTAAACTGAAACCTCTTCACCCGATAAACATCTACAAATGGGAAGTCAAACTGCAAAGAGGAATTAAAAAAGGACTTTTATAACAGAAAGTTTTCAGTGATGTTTTTCTACTCAAATTTTTCACCTAGGTTAATATAGGAATAGTGATTTTTTAAAAAAATTACACAACACTCATTATTTAATTTCACAGTAAAAATACAGGATGTCCTACTTTCCAGTCCTTTGCTTCACCTCTAAAACACCTCTAACCTCAAATGGCTACCAGTTGTTGCAAGGCTGCAACATCCTATCTCTATGGATAAACTGGGGAAAAGTTTTGAAACTATGGATGAGAAGGGTCCCAAAACTGTTTTATGTTGTATGATATGGTCACAAGGGGGTTGAGATTCATTGCTCTACTAACTTATTTATTGTTCTCCAATTCTTATGCACTGAATTCTCTGAAATCCCATTTCTGCAAGCCCCCTCCCTCTCTGCTGTAGGATTTTCATGAGTAGGCTTTATCCAGAGAAGTCCATGGCAGTATCATCCCGCTATCAGGATCTGGGGAGTGTGGAGAGCTAATAATATGCTCCAGTGGAGTCGCACCTTCTTAACTAGGTAACCCCAGTGGAAACTAGCATTGTAATTACAAATGCCCCAATTATCAAAGACTAACATGATTACATTGAGATTGTAAAAGTGTCTAAAGTGCTTTAAAATAAGCTTTGTACACCAAGGACAAATCAAGTTGCTAGGTACCCTCATATCACAAAAGGCAACTTAAAGAATTAGCCTAAAATGCTTAAAAAGCCATAATAAGGTATGACTCAACTTGATAACTGACAAAGAGTTACGAAAACAAAAAAGTGAGCACAGGAATAGCTAAACATGTAAACACTAGCAAATATCATAATATATAATATTACTGTCTATACTTATACCAAAATACAGGCAACTCAAGAGGTTTAATTTAAATCCATTTCTCTCAGGTTTTATATCATGCTCATCAGCATGGCATCTGAGCACCTAATTCAGTGTTACCCAATAAGAAGCTGCATCTACATGAGATGTTGACTGCGCAGTTGTTACTGCAGTTATTTAGTAGTTGCATACCCAAGTACCAAACGACTGCAGAGTAACCAGAACTACTGTGCAGTAGTGTCCCCGCACGGCTTTGTGGCAACGCTGACTGTGCAGTCACTCATTCCTACTGTGCAGTAGCATCATGTAACAGTTCATGCCCAGCGATGCCACTACACAGTAGTACCAAGCTATTGCACAGTTAGCATCTCATATAGGTGCGGCCAGAGGGTGCTAGACTAATCCAGGGACAGCACAGCAGAGGAGACAACTGGAAAGTGCTCCTGGACATAATCTTCTGGGTCTGGCAGTAGAAAGGACAGAGTGCTGGGGATAACTGTCTGACCCTAGAGTCATTCTGACCCCCCCCAAGGAAAAACGGTTTCTGTAAGGAAGATGGTGGCAGCTTACAACTTGCACTCACCTCCTGCTCATGCTGTGGTTCTTACAGACTTAGGACTGGAAAGGTCCTTCTGCATCACTGAATTTGGTTGTCTGCTACCACAGGCAACCAAATCATAGACACCCTTTAATAAACTGATCAAGCTCCAGTGGAGCTCATGCACACAGGGCTCAGAAAGTAGTTTGCTAGATCAAGAGACTTAGTTCTATAAGCTTGTCTCCATGACCCCACAAAGCCACCAGTGCATGCTTGAGCACTATGTAGCCTTCTGATAAGTGATGGAATAAGGGATAACCACCAGGTAAGGAGTAAAATTGTTAAAAATATAAATCAAAGACAAAATGTGAGATAAGCAAAAAAAGCAAATGAAAACAGAAAGGGGGAGATAGAGAATGGACAAAATAAAAATCATACACAATTATGTTCCAGGGTTTGGTATGAGGCAATACAGGAGTATGTAATAGTAGCTATTAAACTATGGTGGAAAGAGGAGTGAAAACCACAAACAGGTGGAATTATTTGAATTTTTTTATAATAAGGCACATCGTTGATCTGTTCTTCATTCAGTCATCAGAACACGTAGCATTAAAACTGAATGTCTAGCAATCATATCAGTTAATGAGCACGCCAGCAGCTACAGCTAATTCAGCAGAACCTAAGTGCTACAAAAAACATGTTCATTGCTCTTGGAATTCATTCTAAACAGGTGTAGCGGCACAGGAGGAATTTTGGTGTAGGATATATAACTCATTGTTGATTACTTGCTATCACCGAAGTTCTTGTGGAAATCTGCCATAACCAGATTATACTTTGATAACTATGTTCTGTTAAGCTATGTTCTTTATTTAGTTTCTTATGAATGAATTATTCTCCCATTTCCTGTGTTGAACAGTTATATAATACTGCTGTAGGCAGTTTTCCATCCCAGAAGCTAATGCTCTTTAGCATCTGGTGACATGGGCAGACTTGTGTGCACATGCAGGAACTTTGTGATAAAAAGGATTTTAAACAGCGCCCAACAGAAACCACAGAAACATTTTTAGAAAGGACTAATTTAAGTATCAAAATCAGAATTTGGTTAAGATACCATGTTTTATATGAAATATTCTGAGATTTCTGGTGGGCACATGTGGTTGTAATACTTTATCTAATACATCATCCAGTCTTTTCTAATCAGTACTAGCACTGATAATTTGTGCCAGGTAAAAAATTCAATGCGTTCACCTCATACATGCCTTGTTTGTATCACAGCCCTAAGAAAACACATACCTGATCATCCTGGTTTGTATGTCTGACAAGATACCGCAGAAAATTAAATCTGGAGCATTTGCGAACTAGAATGAGGTCAGCAGAGCCGTCAGCCAAGTGAGCTGCTGGTGATAGGCCTTTTGGACTCCGTGGACAAGCACAGCTCATATTTACTGCATTGATAGCTAAAAACTTTCCTTTAATAACTTTCCATTCATCTTCAACCTCTGAAACAGACACAAGAAGCATGTAAGACCCAGGAACCGGAGAAGGATTTAGGAACCACAGTACTTAGCTATTAAGTGCCTGGACCCAGATTTAAGAAAGAGATTTATGTGCACTAGTTGCTTTTTAATCAGAATTTAGGTACCTTTTCTCTAATGTGATTCAGCTAAGTGCTCCATAACTGTTTCTGTATGTGAAGTCCAAGGTGTTTCAGCATAGATTTATGTTCTAGTGCTTAGGTAAAAAAGGGTCGAGGCATTTAGAAGCTATCATGCATGATTGAGATGTGCATGTTATAAGAAATTAAGTGTACCTTAATCCTGAGTTTCCCCCTGTGACTAGCATTTTGCCTGGTTATTAGAGCTTCTTTTAAGATATAAGGATTTGAAGTCACTTTGAGGCCTTAAACCCAAATCGCCCACTTCCTAGAAAAGTGTTTTGACTACTAGGCCTCCAATTCTTATGATGCCTCTCCTGCCAGTGATTTTGAATGGAAGTGGTTGACTGTCATGTTTTGTGTTAAACTCAATGTTCTGGTGTGCACTGGATGAGCTTGGAGCATGCATGTAGGTCATTTAGGTACTGCTCTACCTAACTCCTGCATTTAGAGAGGATTTAAGAGGAGATTGGGCAGGACTCCATGTACTCAGAAGGGAGTACTGCAGGCACCTAAGAGAGGGTTCTTGTGAGTTTAGGCAGCTGCTGAACAGCAAGGCTTTGTACTGCTATTTTGAACTTAGTTGCCAAAACAAGGTTTAAATGACCTTTAGGTGCTTAAGTCCATGTTTTTCCACCTGAGTTAGGTAACACCTTACATTAAGGGATGGCAACTTTTTCCAGCAATGTGCTGCAATGACTCAGTTTGGGTCAAAGGTGAGCTGGCGCTAAGGCACAGCTGCCACCACTTTTCCCTGCCACTTCTCTCGCAGTACAGTACTGCATAGGCAAAGGCCCCACTGCTAAAGCCTCAGTGCTATGGGTGGGATCCAGCCTGTGAACCATAGGCTGCTGACTGCTGCCTTATGTGACCTACTTACCGGATGAGTAAGACTCAACCATTCTTAGCAAGTTTCACCTTCTAAATAAATAGTATAATCCTTTATTGATACATATATAACATGCTTTTTTATTTTACACACACACAATATTATACAAGTATTACAAAGCATTCAAATTTGACATATTTTATATAAACATATCTATTTCCTACTAAGTACCAGATTGATACCTAATCTTCTTTCAAATACTTCTTTGACAATTCTGTCACATGGGTATCAAATTCAGATCCCACAAATTCAAAATTCATGGTCTTTGGCTAGATCCACCAAAAAAGGAGAGAAAAAACAGCACAAGTACAAGAGGAAACTGGGAAGGAATTTTTTTGCAGAATTTTGTTTGATCTACTTTTAACATTCTAGTTTGGATAAACAAGGGATCCACGTGACTTGGATGTTTTGTTTGTTTTTTTCTTTTAAATCAATGTTAATTTTTCTCCATGTCACAATATATATATATTTAAAAAAATTAAAAACCTTTCCTGGCACCTGTAGCTGAATGGGATTAACTAACAGTAAAATCTGTCTCAGTGAATTTATTAGGATTGTAATATTGCACAAACAGCAGAGCAGCTTGTTTTCATCAAGAACAAATTTTGGCATTATCAGATAACTAGATTTTGCTTAATGTGTGGTGTCAGCAGTCCTACTAACAGGAAGCAGTATTCTTTTCTAGAACACTGGACTGTCACAAGATGATGTGTGAAGATACTATCACGAGGAACATTTTTCTAGAGACCTAGAGAAAGCAACGTTATGGAAGACTAGGGTAGAGAATGCCAAAGCACATGTTAAGGAACCAACAAAGAAGGCAGACCTTGATTGTCAAATTCCTGGTTAAGCACAATAACAGACTGTATATATGTTGTACAAATACAACCTGGACAGCTGAATATCATGGGACAATTCTACTAGCAGAGAATCAGTGTTCAGGGGTTCAGCTCCCTAAATAGTTTACTTCGTTACTTACTACCAGGAAAGATCTTAAGTGGGGGTTAGGTGCTGAAGTCAGCACGTAAGGTGAAAATCGGTGACTATATGCACAGTGGGAGGGGGGGCGGGGCCTGAGTTTGCATGCGGTGCCATGCTTAGAGCTGTGCGGCTGGTGGCAGCGGCACAGTGCGGGGTGGTGGTGGGGATGGCTTCGTGCCACCCGGCCACCACCACGCTGCTGCTGCCGCCTGGCGGCCAGCCACACAGCTCCGGGCACGGCTCCATGGCGACAGCGGGAGGTTTTGGAGGCAGTGGCCGTCACCGCCATAATGGGGCCCCAGGGAAGTGGCAGTGCCACGTGCAAACTCAAGCCCCACCCCCTCCCACCCCGCGTATAGTTGAATTCGCGCAAGTTAAATGTGTGTATGATGCGACTGACCTGTATTTTATTCCCAGGTGTGCTATATGTGAGAAAATACGATATTCTCTAACGTATTTTTAAAATTCTGTAATCTAAGGATATTTTCTCTACTTGCACAAATAAAAACTAAGCCAATCATGGAGCTTTTATTCTAACACAGTACCTCATGCCTGTGTTGACATTTTACGGAACAGATCTTTTCCAATTTAGAAAGTAAAGAAGAGCTTAAAACGTCACTTAATGGCCTAGAATGTTCCATTTGCTCTGTAAGTGATTTTTAAAACTTATTATATTATTTAATTTCTTGGATCTTTCCATTAATCAAAGCTCTTGGGCCACTGATCTAAAAGAAATATAACTCCAGCATGCTAAAAAGGTTAGATTGCTACGAAAGCATCAGAGCAGACTCTTGTTCAGTAGGAACTTTATTCCAATTCCTTCTAGAACTGCCCTCTTGCTTCATTTTTCATCCCTTATAAGCTGATTAGTTAGCTAATAATTAATAAGGAAATACAGTTTTGATAAATTCTGATAAAGTGTGCAAATCAATTGTCAAAAACAATTTTCAGTACCAGCTAGTTCTTGGTTAATGACAACCTTCATTTATTGCTGCTTTTTTTGTAAAAAGAAAGCATAATTCAAATCTATTTCAAAATCTGTAAACAAAAGAAAATTTGATGAGGGAAACTGGCAGTTTCTTAGTATTTTAATTTGTCAGAAGGGTAGTGGTTTCTTTCTTTGAATACAGAGCTACTGTCATTAGAGTCAGATTCTTAACTGCATAGAGGTATAGCCTTTAAATCAATGCTCTGCCTGGGTCCCTGCCAAAATGAAGAAAAAAGATGCAAGACACCAAATGCCAGACAGGGTTGAAAATGCTCTTAGAATCATAGGAAAGTAGCGTTGGAAGGGACCTCAGGAGGTCATCTAGTCCAACCCTCTGCTCAAAGCAGGCCCCTCCCCAACTATATTATCCCAGCCAAAGCTTTGTCTACCTAGGTCTTAAAAACCTCTGAGGATGGAAATTCCACCACCTCTCCGGGTAACCTGTTCCAGTGTTTTACTACCCTCCTAGTGAGAAAGATTTTCTTAAGATCTAACCTAAACTTCCCTTGTTGCAACTTGAAACCATTGCTCCTTGTTCTGCAACTGAGAATAGTCTAGCTTTATCCTCTTTGGAACCACATAGTTGAAGGATGCTATTAAAGCCCCACTCAGTCTTCTCTCCTCCAGACTAAATAAGTCCAGTTTCATCAGTCTCTCTTCCTAAGTCACGTCCCCCAGCCCCCTCACCATTTTCAGTGCCCTCCACTGAACTCTCTCCAACTTGTCCACATGTCCACATCCTTTCTGTAGCAGGGAGCCCAGAATTGGACACAGGACTCCAGATGTGTCTTCACCAGTGCTGAATAGTGGGGAATAATCACTATGTTGTCAGCAGTCACTGCAAAAGTGATTGCTGGCAACATTCCCACCAATGCAGCCCAGTATGCCATTAGCCTTCTTGGCAAGAAGGGCATATTGTTGGCTCATATTCAGCTTATTGGCCATTGTAATCTCCAGGTCCTTTTCTGCAGAGCTGCTGCTTAGCCAGACAGTCCCCAATCTGTACCAGTGCATGGGACTGTTCCGTCCTAAGTGCAGGAATTTGCACTTGTCCTTGTTGAACCTCATGAGATTTCTTTTCGTCCAATCCTCGAATTTGTTGAGGTCTTTCTGAATCCAAGGCCTACCCACCAGTGTATCTATAACTCCCCCTGGCTTGGTGTCATCTGCACTCTATGCCATCTTCCAGGTCATTGATGAAGATATTGAACAAAACCAGCTCCAGAACGGACCCCTAGGGCATTCCACTTAATATTGGCTGCCAACTTGACATCGAGCCATTGACTACTACTCTCCGAGTTCGATGTTTCAGCCAGTTTCCTATGCCCCTTCAGTCTATTCATCCGACTTGTAATTCCTTAGCTTGCCTGACAAAATGTTGTGGGAGACCATATCAAAAACCTTGCTAAAGTCAAGGTATACCATATCCACTGGTCTCCCCACATCGACAGAGCCAATCATCTTATCACAGAAGGCGATCGGATTGGTCAGGCATGACTTGCCCTTGGTGAATCCATGCTGACTGTTTCTAATCACCTTCTTTTCCCCTAAGTACTTAGCAATGCATTCTGTGAGGTCCTGCTCCATGACTTTTCCAGCGACTGAGGTGAAGCTAACTGGATCCTCCTTTTTCCATGTCTTAAATATGGCCACTATATGTGCTCTTTTCCAGTCATCTGGGATCTCTTCCAATCGCCATGAGTTTTCAAAGACGATGGCAAGCGGCTCTGCAATCGCTCTTTTGCTATTGAAGTTGCAGAATCCAGGCCAGTCCCATCCCCCATAAAATTAATGAAGACTCCCATTGCCTTCAACAAAACTGGATCAGCTACTCTGTGAGCAAGATCAGATCTCAGTAAAAGGTCAAAACGGGCCAATGACCGTTCCAATTTATACTGTCGATTATCACAAGGAGCTGTATTAGCAGCTGTGGTTCAGAGCAGCATAAGGGCATCCCAGTCCCATCCTGGCAGCAGGAAGTGAGGCTGGCATAGAAGTATGTACACTAGCTCTATGCTACCAGTGAGTGTTAAGACAGTTTTGGTGATTGCTTTAGGCCAGAATCTGCCGGTGCAGATGAATAAATGATTGGAGGATTTATTCATTACATGTAAGGATTAAGGGCTTGATGAGGGTTTGGATCAGACCCTCAGACACCAAACAAGAATAGGATTGGAGGTCGCTATTGTACGTTTGACTACCATTGAGATGGGACTTGCACAAGAACACTGGGACACAGACTAGAGGCTTTATTCCAGTCAATGAAACTGTGTGAATGCACTTTAGGTGGGAATTTAGCTCCAATGAAATTTCAAGGTGTGCCAAACTGATAGAACATGACTAATGGAATAGTTGTATAACATAAAAGAAGAGATGTAGCTAAGAGCAATGTCAGAAAATGCCTTTTGTCAAGTGAGGAGCAAGAGTTTAAATGTATTATAGAAGAAGAAGGGAAGCCAATGTGTAGGGTGAAGAGTAGTATGATTGAA
>NW_005842672.1:352059-394167 GCF_000455745.1 Alligator sinensis | reverse complement strand
GGAATGAAAAACATCGTATGTATACTATACTGGATACCAGTAGCTGTCAATGACAAAGATTTTAAATGGGTTGCTAACAGTGTACGCTCACAAAATAATACTTACATTTAAAAAACAAATGCATGCCTTTGTTCAGCATGCATTGTAATGCTAATAAAGTAAAAACTAGGAGGCAATTCAGATTCCTGCTAGCAATAGTTAAGTCTTGTTTTGTGATCTTAATTCTGAGGCTAGGTACAGACATTCAAAAGGCCCAAGGCAGAATCAATCTAAGTTACGTGATTTTTGGTAAATGGCGTAGTTTAGATCTGTAGTGAACAGAACATACATTCGTCCTTTGATTGGGTGGGGGGGGGCAAATCTTAGATTGGATTCCGTCACTTTTAAACCAGTCTGTATGTGCTCAACTTTTGTTCTGTTATGTTTATAGACCCATTTTGTAAGCTGGACTTCTGTTCTGTTATGGATATAGACCAGTTTCTGATCACTTATACCGGTAAAAGTTTACTGTCTGTACCTGACCTGAAAGATCTAAGATTTAGCTGAAATACAAAATATGCACCCTTCAGAAACCTGATCTATTCAACTATCTGAAGTATTAGTACACCAGGGAGTTAATTTCTTATGGCTTTTCTGTAAAAAACAGCTCAGCTTGAACAAACACTGAATTCTCCACTGGTTTAAAATAATTTATAAAAATTATATAGCTTTTTATGATAATTATTTTCTGGAGTACTGTACATTATTTAAGGGGTGTTGGTTGTAGTGGTGTTGGTCTAAGGCATGGGTGGGCAAAATTCAGCCCGCCAACACTTTCATCCGGGCCGTGGAACCCCTCAACAAACTGCACCCTGCCCAGACTTTCCGTCCAGGAGGATGGGAGCAATGCGCCCACTGTACACACAGCCCCAAATATACCCTATTGCCTTTCTCTGACCCTTGTAGGAGGAAGGGCACAACCTGGCCAGCACGCAGCTTCTGTGTGCAGCTGCTGCTGCTGTAGCCCCCAGGGACCTGCTCTGTTCTCCTGCTGGCTCCGGGCAGCAGGTAGGAAAGTGGTGGGGGCTGAGCTGCAGCTGGGTGGTGGTGCAGAGCATGGGGCTGGTGGCAGTGCGAAGTGCCTGCCCAGGGGGCAGTGGCAGCACAGAGCTCGGCTGGGCAGTGTGTGGGTGTGAGGGAGGGTGGGGGTGTGTGGGGATCCCCCAAATTCCCTCTCACACTGTCCCCATGGTGCGCAGCCCCAGCAGGCAGGGACAGCAGCAGCAGCAGCAGCAGGCGGGGTGCTCAGAATGCAGGCGCCCAGCGAAACGTGGCTCCGGCCAACACTGCACATTGCAGCGAGGGGCACAGCCCCGCCCCCACTGGGCTGTCTGTATCTCTGGTGCTCCCTGCCACTCGCGTGCAGCCTCTGCACTCCCTGGGCAAGGGAAGGAAGCCCTGTGTGCTGGAGGCGGCTGCCTTCCCTGCTCCCCAGGGGTGGTTCAGTGCAGCCCCAGTGGGGAAGGCAGCCAGCTCCTGTGTGCAGGGCTTCCCTCCTGTGCCCAGGGAGTGCAGGGGTTGTGTGTAAGTGGCAGGGAGTGCTGGCGATACAGACAGGCTGGGTGAGGCTGTACCCCTTGCTGCGATGTGCAGTCCTGACCAGAGCTGTGCTCTGCTGGGTGCCTGTGTCCTGAGTGCCCTGCCTGCTGCTGCTGCATTATGGGAGTTCAGGGGGGGTCCCCACACCCACCCCACCTTCCCTCACACCCCACAAACCCCACACCCACACTCTGCCCCCACAACCCACCACATATACACCCCCAACATATCCTATGCCACTGCTACATACAGTCAGCCACACTCCTTACATCCCCCCACACCCTATCATGCAGAAACCCGGCACCCCACCATTCACACACTCACACTAGCTCCACCACACACAGCCATACCCCACCACACACACACCACCATACACACCCACACTCCATCATACATATACACATACCCCCACACCCCACCATACACCCCCCGACAATATACAAGACTAAGAATTTATTTTGAGTTATTATGCAATCACCTCTGTATACAGTATGCAAACACGAATCAGGACAAAAATATTTTTTGTAATAAAATTAAAATATGTTACAGTAGGTGTTAGACTTTTAGTGTAGGATTTGGTTTTTTTCCTGGTTCTAAGATGGCAACCCCCTCCCCTCCCAAAAGGAGTATTTCTGAGGGGGAGGGAGGGAGGGGACAAGGGGAGGGATTTCTGGTGGCAAAGGTCAGGGGTTAGGGGTGGGACTTCCAGTCCCAAGATGGCGACAAGGGAGTGGGGCACCTATCAAGGGGCAGCGCTACCCATGCACCCCTTAACAGCTCGCTAAAACTTGTTCAGTGGCCCTCCACCCAAAATGATTGCCCACTCCTGGTCTAAGGACATAGGCAAGGTTCTTTGGCTAAATATCTTTTATTAGACCAACTTTTTGGGTGATATCTTTTATTAGACCAACTAAATACAGGTACTCCTCACTTAATGTTGTCCCAGTTAACGTTGTTTCATTATTATGTCACTGATCTATTAGAGAACATAGTCGTTTAAAGTCATGCAATGTTCAGTTATAACGTTGCTTGGCCACTGCCGGCTAGTAGGTAACTACTGTGATGTAACTGGATTTGCTCTACAATGTTTCGCTTAAAGTCGCATTTATCAAGAAGCTAACCACAACATTAAGTTAAGAGTAGCTGTAGTTGGAAATGTTTTTCGTTGCAAGCTTTTGGGTACAAACACCCTTCTGCCCAAAGAACCTTGTCTGTACATTATTTAAAACTTTCATATACATTACCTTTATGTTCAAATCCATAGTTCTTCTGTTGCTCTTCTAGTTGTTTAGTTTGTCTGCAAATGTGGCACCTAAAAGATGAAAAAAATGTTTGTATGTTTTTCTAACTAGTAAATTATTTATTACATATTTAGAAAATGTGAGATTTACCCCAAGCCAACAATCATAATTCCTTTTGGCTGAGAGAACAGATGCTAATCATTAAGATCTGACAAGTGTTGCAATAAAGTTTGTATCTTCAGTTTACACTAAACAGATCTGTGCAAGAAACAGCTGGCTCATAAAAGGGACACACACACTCTCTAAGGCAGTGGTTTTCAGTAGCACATGTGCACACATACACAGGTTGTCAGCCCTTTGAGACTTGAGGCACCCTTCAGAAAATACTAGTTCTTCATTTTCAGTCTTTTTTGACTACTGCAAAATAACAGAACAGATTTTCTGTTGTAAAGAACTCAGAAATTTCACAACTGTGGGTTTCTATTTGAAATCTCTAGGTTTATCTTGTGAATCATACTTATAAGCTTAACAGTGCTAACACAGTGTGGCACCCTTTTACACCTTTGAAAGGATCTCAAGGCATCCCAGGGTGCTCTAGCATTCTGGTTGAGAATCAGTGCACTAGTTTATTTTACTCAATTAAACTACCAAAAAATGACATTGAAATTGTTTGTTTTTGCCTAGGGAGCACAAACTGAAGTCATTCCATGAGATCTGTAATGAATACCTAGATTTCTAGAGTTCAGACAACATAACAGGGCTGCAAACATGCATGTATTCCCCCAACCCCCAGAACTAAGCATATCATTGTCCCATTCCTTCAGCTGGATTCACCCTGATGGAAATATGCACTCATATGGAACCTCCTTTATTTTATAACAATTCTGTGAAGAATCAGGATCTGTCCCTCTGACACTAACTGCAAAAACCTGGCTAATACTCATTCTGTTGGGAAAGCCAAATTAGCAGTAGTGCCAGGAGGCAGGAAGAGTTTGAACTTCATGTCAGAAAACTTTTCATTTGTGTCTGTTAGTTGGAAACTATCATTTAACTTTTACAAGGTTGTTTAATTGTTATAACTGATTTCATAACACTCTACTAGCTAAGTTTAAAAGATCCAAGTCTGTTACCTCAAAACCAGATTTATAAACCAATACAGAGATCAGCTGCTAGAAATGGACAGAGCCACAATAAACAAGAATGATTTATCATATAATATAATTAGGAGCATTAGTGCTAAACAGCATGGTCAGTCACACTCATTATTTAACTGTATGCTCATTGACAGAGACAGAACAATGTTGGAGCCCAATTATTAGAAAAGTTAGTGGACAAAATTAAATCAGCAAATAAATAAAATGACATCAGTGATTGTATTACAGGCCCAATCTGCTACTAATTATATATAGTGTGTGTTTTGTTATTTATTTCAGTGGGAGCAGAATATAGAATTTAGGTCCTAACCCTGTAAAGACTTAATCAAAAATCAATCTGCTGGCCTCCAAAGTCGTCTTGTAATACTTGAAAAGATGCTGAACTCCTATAAACAGAAACACACACAGGAGTAACATTATTTTCATACTCAAGACTTTGCAGTCCTGGAACCTTAGGGTATCTTCACAAGTGCTTGGGTGGGAGGAGTGGGGGGAGAAAGAGGGGGGAAGGTGTCTTCAATTAAGAGTGGCTCTCAGAAGCTGCTCCAATTAAAGCACCCACAGTATCTCATGTATTCAGCATCCTGTGCTTCAAAATGGTGGCTGGGGCACTTTAAACTAATGCTCATCAAATAAGCTTTAGTTAAAGTGCCCCTGCTGCCATTCTGAAGTGCATGGACGCTGAATACATCAGATGCCAAGGCTGCTGGGGTGTGCTAATTAGCATGCTCCAGCAGGCTTAATTAATTGACTCTGCTCCAACACACTGTACAGCAAAAGCTTTGTTATCCGGCACCCATGGGGAATGAGGGGTGCTGGATAACCAAATATGCTAGTTATCTGAGAGGCCTGAACAGGCGTCTTTGCCTGCTCGAGTCACTGCCTCTTCTGCCGCGTCAGGTGCACCGCTGCCCCTCCTGCCGTGTCGCAGCCCCTCCCGCTGTGTCAGTGTGCTGGGGGACTGGGAGGGGGTCCCGCACAGGCTGCTATGCCCCAGGCCGTGGGAGCTTGATAGTGCAGGCTGGTTTGCCCCAGGCTGTGGGGGCTCGGTGAAACCGGAAGTGCCATGGTGGGCACTTCCGGTTTCGCTTTTACCTAACAAGGCAGCATGCTGTTTAATAGAGCATGCTGGTTTGTAAGGTACCAGATAATGCAGCTTTTACTGTAAATACAGTGCATCGGAGCAGGTGTCCCCCACATCTACGGGCACCCTTAGACTATAAATGCAGGCTGCAATTGGCTAAGGACATCTATCATCTCAAAGCAGGAAAGGAAAAAAACATGGAAAAATCTAAAGTCTACAAGCTACAGGAATAATTAGTTATGGTGAAAATATGTCACTCTCTCTCTGCTGACAAGATGACTAATGTTACCAGATTAAAACAAAACAGTTAAGAAAAGCTGCTTCTTTAAAAAAAATCTTGTTTGGCTAAAAATGTCTAACAAATACAATTATTTCCTTGGTTAAAGCCATCAGACTTTTGAACCTGCCATTTGTTAGTGGTTACATAACATGTTCCCTTGAGCATCTCACTGTAATTGAGCACTATGTTTTTTTATTTTTTTTCATTTAATAAGGTGGAATACAATGTGTCAGACTGTCAATAGTTACATTTTTGTAATGCATGTAATAATAAAAGACACTAGCAAGCCAGTTCTGGGGTTGTTTCGTATATTTTTTTCCATCTACTGACCTAGTAAAATCAAGTATTTTATTTGATAACCAGTGAACTTCACTTCTTTTACAAACCTCATCTCTTCTTGAGCATGTTTTAGATGTTGAAAAAACAAAATTGCTCTTTTACAAAACTAAATATTGTATTGTGTGTCCCTTTTATTTGTTAAGTCATGCAGAAAATGAAAATGATTACTTTATCAAAGTTCAGTAACTTTCATTTCTGAGCCCTTGCAAACTGTGTCACGTATCCACAGATAAATATGAGCTTACCCTGTTCTACAGCTTTCTTTATCTCTTGGAGATCCCACTGTACCTTTTGCTGGTTGAAAAGAAACTGTTCCCTCATAGTATTGATGAGAGAGAAACGTCTTGAAACCTTAAAAAAAAAAAAAAGCATTCAATAGCTTTTAGTGATTTGAAGCTTGCATCCAACCCTTTGTTGCTTCTCTGTTTCCTTCTTTTGGAATTCCAAGAGAATAATTATTCTCCTCTCTCCACAGCTGTTTGCTATTCTGTATCTTTTAGACTAGGTGAGGGGTAAAATATGTTTCCCCTTCACTTGTCTTGTGTGTCTTTACTTGAATAATAAAAACCTAAGTGGAGGGTCTTAAAGCCAGCTACAGGATTTAGATAGAGAACTCACGTATTTCAGCTGGCCTGAATGGAGAGGTGTTAAAGCCACCCCTCCGCCATTATCAAGTTTCACAAGAGACAAGATTATCTTTAAGAAATCCAAAGTGTTTGGTGCTACCATAGGAAATGTACAGACTGTAACTTTTGAAAAGCTTCAAGGAAGTATGCTTAGGTAATCTATAATCTTCAGATTTTCTAAAAGATGATATAGCAATTGCACAAGTTACCTGAAAAGTCATATCTCATTGGACCCATCCACCGCTTCTTTTCGCTGTCTTTTAATATATCTCCATAAAAACCATAACCCAACAGTGATACCGAGTATTTCAGAAATGTGTTGTTGTGATGTATAGAGGAGACATCCAAAGGCTGACAGTCACCTATTAGGAACAGAAATTCCAAGTTTTACCAAAGTTTACACTGTTTCCAACTGCAAACTTAATATTAATTTTACACAGCAGACATTTTGTTTTCTGATAGCAACCTTATAATACATAAAACAGGAGAACCTTATAATACATAAAACAAGAGAAACATTTTTGAAGCCTAACTAATCCATATATCAAGGCTGTTCGACTAGCAGACATGTGAGCTGCATTTGGCCTGTGAGCGATTAGTATTTGGCCTGTGGGCTCCTGCCCAGCTGCCACAGCTCCTGTTTCTGCAGCAGTAGCCAGGGTCTTCAGGACAGTGCAGCATAGTTGGAGGTGGTGCCATAAGCTCGCTGCCCAGGCAGCAATGACAGTGTGGGTTTGGAGAGGAGGGTTTCCTGCATAGCAGTTGTAGGGAGATGGGGATAAAGGACTTGCCACAGAGGTGGGGAGGCTCCCACAGTAGCAGGGCAGTGGTGGAGAGGATGGGTTGCATGGCTCATACAGCAAAAGGGCTGCACATGGCAGGGGTACCAGGAGCACGTATAGCGTGCACCCTCTGTGACATGCAACCCTCAGTGTGTGGCCCACAACCAGCGTCTCATGTTGCCCCCAGCTGCTTTGAAATTGGACAGTCCTGTCATATATTTTTGAAAAAGAAAAAGAAGACAAAATAAGAACAATGGGGCAATGGAAAACACAGTAATAAATTGGTCACATGAAAGCAGACCAAAGCCATATCTTTACAAACTCAGCATCTTGTTGAACCCTACCATTTTGTAAGCTGTTCAAATTATTTTGATTTATATTTAATATTTATATTGTATCATGTCAGTCTTAAATATAAATGTATACATAATTTGATGGTAATGTAAGCGATTTTGTAGCCATGGTGGTCCATAAATTATGTGAGAGGCAAGGTGATATATTTTACTGGACCAACTCTGTAGTAGTGATAAAGCTAAATAAGTGTTCAATGGCAGACATTCTTTGTCAGGTCTGTCTCCTGAGAAAATGTATTTAGTAATTTGTTTATTTTGTAATTAATTTATCAATTCATTTACTGTTTTAGACAAAATATATAGATGTACTAATTTAGACAAAATATTATAGTATGTTGAGAGCACATTAGGTTCCTGATCCTTCAAAGATGTCCACTTCGCTTTACACACAATGAACAGCACCATTAATGTCAACATACGGCAGGACAAAATCTTAGAATTCCAATGTTTCAGCACTCAAAAAAGCAGAAAATACTAACATTAACATAGCCTGTAAAATTCAGTCCTTTATATTTAAACATTACACTGTACTCTTCAAGTCATAAATCATTTCTGAAATACAACAGAGGAAACAGTTACTTGCCCTACCACATCTGCAGTTCTTCAAGACATTGCAGTCAGCATGGATCTTACCATAGACTCTATGCAGCTAAAGTAGGAAGGAAGTAGCCTTGGGTAATGGCTACTTCCATTACCCTCTGAATATTCTGATGAACTCGATAGCAAGGTAGTGAAATGTGAGGCAAATACCTACCTACAATAATATGTAATGCTGATGTTTCTGGATCAATGATGCCCACTGTCGCATAGCATATACAATCTGTGGAACCTGTAAAATGAATACGTTTTTCATTTTCCATCTTTTAATAATGAAATAGTCCTTTTAATGGTGCAGATAAAAATGCTATATCTTATCACTTAATTTTATTCCCTTGTTTACCATGGACAAATACAATGATGTCAGAGCAGGGCCCTATAATCCAGTCCACTGTGCTGCCGGTGGGTCTTGGATTGGCCCTAAGTGCCACATGAAGCACATGCTGGCTCTGGTCCTGATACCATGAGCCACACATGGTATGTGTCCCAGTCTGGCCCCATTCGCTACATGCAGCGTGCATGCCACCTTCAGCCCCACGTTCCACACACAGTTGGGGCCTGCACTGCAGGCAGCTCCTGCACCAGACTGGCTCAGTATGCTGGATCCAGCCTGAAGGGCCAGATGAGTTTGATACCCCTGGACAGAGTAGAACCAAACAACACTAGGATATGAACATTTAATTAGGATGCTTAAAATCAGAACACTAATTTTGTCTGACAATAAACTTTACCCCCCCTGCACAAAGTCTAAGCACTTGCATTTTATACAATGTTGCAAGCAGGAACTGGGGAAGTGTAGTCAGATCTTTCCTCAAAGAAAAAATTTCAAGATTGCACCACAGGCTTTCCTACTCTATAGATACAGATGGGGGAAATGGTGACTCATTCACTGGCAGGCAATCTTGAAGGATGCACAGAGGTATTGCTTAGTCAGTCACAAATACATTAACTATAATTATTCATTGCAGTCAGCTTTGCTTAAATTCCTTATTTTTGTTTGAGGAGCAAGCAGACAGTTATTTACATAAAACGTGCAATAAAGCTAACATATTTGGGTTACTTATACTTGTACTCACATGATCAATCAGTTCTGTCTAGAACATTCCTTTGGTCTTATTAATCTTTTCTCTGAATAAAAATGCCTTTTCTTTTGCACCAACTGTTATGACAATGTAAAATTACTTCCTTACAGACAGTTTAACTAGTCAATAACTCTGCATCTGCATTGTAAAAATGTCTGCAACAAAGTGAAACACTAAAATCACAGTGGTATCAATTTAGCAGATATGCTGGAATATTAAAAAGATGTAGCTTTATTTATTAGGAAAATATCTTTGCTTGGAAGAGCAGTTTTAGATATATTTAACATTCCAAAATAGAACTGTTAAGAACAAAATTTTGCTCTATACAGATCAGAGAAAATTATTTTTATTCCACATACCTCTCTACAGGAGCTTGAAAAAGAGGGGAATTCTAGTATCATGCTAACATACAAAGATGAAAGTAGAACTGAATAGAAGAGTAAGTGCAAGACAGAAAATGACTCTAGTTTATTTTCAGTCTTCCAATTAATGTAATATAAAATGTATACATTTGATTTTTTTTTTCAATTTCAATCACCTAAGGGTTGAGCTGTAATACAGCAAACAAAGATCTAATTGAAAAAAGCAACATAACAGCATCCCTTAAATTTTCAGCAATTTAGCATACCTTTGTGTGTAACATATGGTTATTTAACAAACCCAAACAAGTACGTTTAGAATTAAAAGATACAACTGTAAAATAATAGAAAAGATCCATTAAATGAAATGGATATTAGATCTAGTGCTTCAAATGGATTGCAGGATTAATTTATAACCATAACTATGAATCAACACCCCAGATTAGATTATTAAAAATATATATTTTGATTTTCTGCCTATAGATTTTATGCTTTTAATTTGAGCAGGAAAATATCTAGAGCAAAACAGTGATTCAGAAGGCACTGGTACTTCTCATATACTAATTAACTCCATTAATGAGAAAATTAATGAGGAAATTGCCAGGAACACAGTGAGATCCAAAAAGTCCTGCTTCAGGTGCTTAAATCCAAAACTGCAGTTTTGAAAATCCCCAACTTCAGCGACTTGGACGAGGGAGTGAAGTGTACTCTGTCCAAGTTTGCGGATGACACAAAACTGTGGGGAGAAGTGGACGTGCCAGAGGGCAGGGAACAGCTGCAAGCAGACCTGGACAGGTTGGACAAGTGGGCAGAAAACAACAGAATGCAATTCAACAACGAGAAATGCAAAGTGCTGCACCTAGGGAGGAAAAATGTCCAGCACACCTACAGCCTAGGGAATGACTTGCTGGGTGGCACGGAAGTGGAAAAGGATCTTGGAGTCCTAGTGGACTCCAAGATGAACATGAGTCGGCAGTGAGACGAAGCCATCAGAAAAGCTAATGGCACTTTATCGTGCATCAGCAGATGCATGACGAATAGATCCAAAGAGGTGATCCTTCCCCTCTATTGGGCACTGGTCAGACCGCAGTTGGAGTACTGCGTGCAATTCTGGACGCTGCATTTCAAGAGGGATGTGGATAACCTGGAGAGGGTCCAGAGAAGGGCCACGCGTATGGTTAAGGGCTTGCAGGCCAAGCCCTACGAGGAGAGACTAAAGAACCTGGACCTTTTCAGCCTCCGCAACAGAAGGTTGAGAGGCGACCTTGTGGCTGCCTATAAGTTCATCATGGGGACACAGAAGGGAATTGGTGAGGTTTTATTCACCAAGGTGCCCCCGGGGGTTACAAGAAATAATGGCCACAAGCTAGCAGAGAGCAGATTTAGACTGGACATTAGGAAGAACTTCTTCACAAGGCATCTAGCTGGGGTCATCTGAACCCAGCACTCTTTCCTGCCTATGCAGTGGGTCGGACTCAATGACCTATTGAGGTCCCTTCCGACCCTAACATCTATGAATCTATGAATCTATGAAACTCACTTCCCACCAAACCCTGAAGCTGACTGAAATCCTGAGTTCATGAATACATTATTTGCTTCCCACCTGAAAGTTCTGTTTTTTCACATGTATAAGAGCATCTCAGTTTGAACGGGACTCAACAGCGTTTTGTCTCTACTGAAGTACAAGCTTGACTGTAATCCCAAAGAAATACCCTTTCCTCTGCTCGAGGTCCCCTGATGGATTTGATGTGGTAGGCATTCTCTAAGGCATTTATTCAGGATAAGGAATCACACAAAATGCATGGATAACTAAAATTTCTTTCAAAATGCACACAGAGGACAAGATGGTTGTGGCGTCCATTTATATAATGGTCTAGTGACTAAAGCACTTGCCCAAGACATGGGAGACTCAAATTCAGTTTCCTTCTGTGCTCTGAGGAATTAAAATCCATATCTTCTAAGGGCATGCTCCAATCATTAAGCTACTAACTAGGTTGGATGGCAGCACTTTCCATCCCTTCCTGTTGTAGCAATGCCGTTGTCCAACAAAGAATACAAGATCTGCTGAGATAAAAAGCAAGTGAGAGAATGACTCTGTAGTCTACTGGTTAGGAAATTTATCTGGGAGTTTGTCTTGCAGGACTGGACTAACTCACCAGAACTGAGAACTTCCACCTCTCAGGTTAGTCACTGTCCTTCTGACACAATTAATTTTGAACTCTTGGCTTCTTGGTGTCCACAGGAAAGTTGGAAACTACCCACAACAACCTAGAGAAGTGGTTTTGAACCTTCCTGGATTCGAGGCACCCGCTGGATAATGCCAGCTCTTAGCTTTTGTTTTTTGACTATGGAAAAGTAGTAAGAGCAATTCTTTTGTTGCGAAGAGCTCACAAGAAGCACAATAGGTCAGAATGTTTTTGACAGTTTTGATTCCCATCTGAAATCTCTGGATTTATTTTGTGAGTTGTATTGGTATTTGCACACCTAAGAGTGCTAATATTGTGTAGCACCCATGACACCCTTTAACAGATCTTGTTGTACTGCAGTTAAGAATCACTGGTGTAAAGTCTGCTGATTAGGCAATCTTCTCAGAGACGGGTTTGAATTTCAGAGTCTCCCACTTCTTGACCAAGTGCTGTAATTACTAGGCTAGCTTATAAAAGGAGGTGCCATTAGCACTATATCCTCATCCAGTCATATTTTAAGACTCTACCATCCTCAACTCTTGTACAGAAAGCTTGCAAGTGCCATTTTCAGAGCTGGGGATCCCAAGTGTTCAGATGTGCCTCCCATGCAACCCCAAGCTGGAGATCTAGGCTCCAAAGGGAGGGACTCAGGATCTGCCGCTATGCTCATCATGACCTACTGCCAGCTCTAGGCAGCTCCCTGCTCAGCATCCTGGGGTTTTTACATTCCATTCTGTGCTTAGGCACTTACCTCACCAGACATTACATAAGAAGCCTACATGCCTAATAGGTGGCTCTGGATTAACACTGAGGGGACTGAGCATCTAAAAGTAGGTGTCCAAATACTTAAGGCCATTCTTACTATACCTAATACACCTATGTTAGGTGTTCCTTCAAGCTTTACTCTAGCAATTTGAAGAATTCCTATCCCCCGCCCCCCATTTAGTCCACCTGCCTACTTTCAGATATACCACAAGCATCCTGGATTGTAAACACCAGTTATGCACAGAATGCTCAACTTGCATGCCCACTTTACATGATAAGAAATAGGTGGAGAAATGTATTGACTTCAATCTAGTGCTTGTGTTTTCTTTTCAGTTCCTTTCACTTTAGAAGTACAGCATTGTTGAACAAGAAAAGCCATTCTCTGTATGGCATAGTCCCTGTTATCTTCCCTACCAAAGACTGGAAGAAAGTTCCACACCCTGTTGAACATTTAGTAGAAGCCAGCTACAAGACTTGGAAAACTGAGGTTTGTACCACAACAGCATAATTTTACATAATTTAAGGCATTTGTTTAAAAATAAAAATCAATAGGGCATGTGTTAGATTAAACTGGTTTACTGACAGATCTCAGAAACCTAGTTAATGAGGAGAAACCACAGAGCCAGGCTGTTCTTAAGGTGTTTGCCTAGGTATCTTCTCTTGGTCCAAAGCTATTTAATCCACATAATTAAATCTTTGCTGCTAACTGGTTTTCAGGTGATGAATATTGCTAGGATAGTAGGTATGAGGACATGTTACTGTTAGGAGTAATATGAATGGCCTAGCTCAAATGTTACATTCCCACCGTGTTTTAATACAGCCAAATGCGGTGCAATCCATTGTGGAACCAAGAATGTAGGTTGTACCCAGTTGTTTTGGTAAGCAGTAGCTTAGGAGAAGCAGGGATCCCTACAGGGTTATAGGGTTGGAAGGGATATAAAGGACCATCTGACCGAAGTCCCTCCATGAAGGCTCTTCCTAAATTATCTGTATCCAATGCTTTTTGCTTGAAAGCCTCCAATGAAGGAGACCCACAACTTCCCTGTAGACATGCAGGGAGGCTGCTCTGATGCACTGTAATTACAGCATGTCAAAACAGACTCAGTTAATTGAGTCTGCTGGAGAATGCTAATTAGTGCACTCCAGCAGCCTCCACGTTTCATGCATCAGCATCCCCATGCTTCCAAATGGTAGCGGGGGCGCTTTAACTAAAGCTCTTGGAGTTGCTCAAATGAAAATGCCCCCTCTTCAATCCCCAAGCATGTGTAAACATGCCCTGTATTCCACTACCACACTGTTTTAATAGTAAGGAAGTTCCAATACTTAATCTAAATCATCTCTGCTATAATTAGAAGCCTTTGTTCTGCCTCCTGCAGCAAAGAACAGTTATAAACTACCTCAGTCCAATGCTGTGGCAAAAAGAAAGAGAGAAGTATGGAAGAAGGAATTACACTAGAAACAAGAAAGGGATCTTGCCACTGTTACAGTAATAGTATTACTACAATGAAAAGACAGCAACCAGATCTGATGCCCTTATTTCCAGGGCATGGAAATAATACAGTTGAGAGGAACATCACACAATGATCCAGGGGCTTAAAAGCAAGCTTTACTACCAGACCCAAAGAGCTCAACTTATGAAGCTTATCTAGAAGAGGTCACTTGGCTACTGCATATAGGTACATAAAATTCTTTTTTCCATATCCAAGACCTTTAATCTTGCTAAAAAAGAGCAAAAAGATAGAAGCTGAAGTCAGAGAAATCTAACCTCAGCCAGTTACCTGCCAGGATCCTGAAGGACTTTAAGCATTAGGTTTAAAAAAAAAAAGAAATAAAATAAATAGCTAGATGTTTTGTTTGTTTTTTTGCCTTCCTTTTAAGTATCTGAGCTTGGTCACAGCAAAAAGGTAGGATGATAGCTATGTGAACTAAAGCTTTAAGGTGACACAGCAAGTCACTTTTCTAGATGCGTGGCGGATGAGTCTTGCCCCATGCTCAGATTCATTGGAAGTACATTTTTCTCAAGGATAAGCAAGGATCACCCACCTACCACAAAAATCATATGAACATGTCTTCCCTGAGCAACTTTCTGTCATTGCAGGTACCATAGACTGTGGTGGCACTTTGCTCTCTCCTATTCTTTTCCTGAGTCAATTAGTTTAGCCTGAGGACTGAAATACTTTAGTGTAAAGTTTTTAGACTTATGGAAATTTGTAGGTGATACTTAATGGCATATATCATATGATATACAGAAAGTTGGACAAGACTATCTGAGATTCCCATCTGGCCTTAAAAATTATGAAAAATACTACTGCTCTCTGGATACAGCTCTACTTTGGGGGGGAGGGGGAAATCACACCACATTCGTTTTTCTTCAAGCCTGCTGGATGACACTTAAGAGAAAGTAATCTTATTGTCCAAAACAGACTGCAGAGGAGTAAGAATGGATCAAAGTAAAAACCTTTTGTCAAGCTGTTACTATTTTACAGTGAACTAGACTTAGAGTGTTGTGATAGACAAGCACATATTGATTCATGGGGTCAGATTTGTAGGACAACTGCAGTTAATTAATATGGAAATTCAGCCGCCAGGGCAGCAGTCTGAATAGTAGGCTTTATTCATGCTAGTAAATGCAAAAGTTTGTATATTGATTTATTCCTTAAATAATGAAGTATAATTGGTGATCTTTTAACCAAAGGACATATCAAAGAAATATGCTAGTTGTGAAAACAATTGAGCAAGTGGTCAGATGTCAACATATGCTTATTCACTAATTATATAAAATTGTTCACTGTTCATAATATATTACTGATTAACATTTTAAACAGCAGTTTTGATTTTTAATGGTGTTTAAAAACATAATTTCCTTAAAAGCCATGTGGGTTAAAAGTATTTGATGTCTAAGATCCTTTTACTAGCCATGTAATGGACAGGTATAATAAATACAAAAATGGTGCAAACATGCAAAGGAAGTTTTTGGGAGAAAAGCTTCCCATAAGAACAGAGTTAATTAAGTACAAATTTTCAGCTAAAATAGTTTCCTTCTACAACTCATATTTTCTAGTCCTAAATCATTTCAGCATCAACTGAAGCCAATTCTGAATTCCCCGAGACAACTTCTATTATTAGTAAATGCACGTGTAGACACGCCCAGTTATGCTGGCTTAAATTGACTGTGCAGGAAGTGGAAATAGGCCAGTGTCTACATGTGCAGGTGTTAAAGCACATTAACACTGTGTGGAATGACTTAGGACTCAAGTTAGTCCCAAATCAGTACACATACACAGTGTAACTGCGCAGTAAGGAGTCTACATGTGCATTACTGTGCAGTAACTAATCAGGTGTAAACTTGATACCTGCATGATGCAGGTATCAAATTTATGCTCAAGTCAGTGTAAGTCACCATATTTACTGTGCAGTACAGGCGTGCATGTGCAGACGTGCGCCTGTACTGTGGAGTCATTTTTGTTACTGTGCAGTAAATGCACACATGTAGATGTGCCCACTGGGAAGCCTGGACAAAATTTGGTACCTTTTAATAGTGTTTTCATTCTGTCCCAAAACAGGATGGAACATACATTACTTCAGTATGTTAATTCTCATTTGAAGCATTTGCAATACATAACTTAAATCTTGTATCATGCCAGACAAAGTATTTGAAAATCCAAAAACAGCTAACAGTCTCTCCATAGCTGCCCCTAAGATACATAAAGAGGCAGAAAATGTGTTGTAACCAAATGGAGAACTGTTCAGTATGAAAGTAAATATTATTGTCTGTATGTCAGAGAAGTCCGAGTGGTGTTGTAGCCATATTGGTCCATAAATGTGAGAAAAATAAGGCTTTTTGGTGATATCTTTGACTGTACCAACCATATGATTGGGAGAGATGTTCATGTCAGAAAGCTTGGGAGAGCATATAACATCTTTCCCAACCATACAGTTGTTCCAATTAAAGACTTTCAAAAATCCTTGCTTCTTTCGAAGAAGTTAACAGCTATGTTATGCTCCCTGGTGGGTGAGCTACAGAAACTCTAATCAGGTAAAGTACCACTGTCAGTGGCTTCACCAAGGGCTGTAGAGAATTCTAGCAACCTTTCCAAAAGTTTGACAGGATGTATCTGGCATCTGGCTTTCAGCATGCAGGAGCACCTCAAAATGAGAGGTGAAAGATTTGTACATCAAATTGATTAGTTAAAACATGAGGGAGGTAGATATAGTCTGCATCTATTTCCTTCCTTTGCTTTGGGGGTGGGGAGGAAAGGAGAAGCTAAGAAGTAACTTTACACTTAAAAAACCCAACACACACTTTCTCAAATGTATGCAAGAAAGTATGTTCATTTTAGGATATTCTTCAGAAGATATTAAAACAAACAAACAAACAACCCTTAGGTTTAAACATGTTAATTAAATTTTTTCCAGAATCACTATCCAGAGACAAAATTAAAAATCTCTAAAACTATGTTATGCAATTATCAGCATGAATTACAGCCTTACAAGTAATACATGACTAGTGTATGCAATATATATTCATACAGCAGATCACTTGGACTATACAGGAGACAACAAAGAAAGCAACAGCTCTTTCATCTATGACAAACAGACTATAAAGGATATAGCACAAGGAAGTGATCCAAGACATTAAGTACTGTTTGATGTAAGTCAAGATATTTTTACAGACACTAACCTAAAATGGTGATAAATCAATCCATTTATATCAGGAAGGTAAAGGGCTAATCAACTTCTTTCTAAAGTCTTACTTCCTCCACTTTTGAAAGAGGCACAACTGTAGTGTTAAATGGCAGTTAACCATACCTTGTTTAGGTAGATTAGCATTTTCAAAGCTGGAAACTTAAGCAGAAAAATACCTGATTCAATTCAATAGAAAGTTTCCCTAACCAAAAAAAGAAAGGAAGGGGAACTATATATATATTCATCTAATTGAGAAACGTATTGTCAATGTACAATAAATAAGAATTTCAGAGATTTTACTTTTAAATGGCACCAAGTGATCTGTCTCTTATAACCATTCTTTAATTCTGTTGCATAACTGATCAGCCCAACAAGTCAGTCTTGTCCCTTCCCTGGACATTTGTTCCCACCTCCTGCCATGTTAATGCTATCCCTACTCATTACTAATACTGACTCCTGTACTAAAGCCAAAGTATCAGATCACTCTTTTGAGGGGACCCTTTGGGATCTTTACTTTTTTTGCCTTCTGGGTCATTAACCTTCAAGCACCACAGAAAGCAACCCTTTCAGATAACATTTGTTGGTGAAACTAGTTTGTTACTTAGGGACTGAACTCCAAGGGAATAATTCTGATCGATACCAGTCACTGGCAAAAAGGCCCGAGAAGGTGACTGCAATAGGGAACTAGTACTGACTAGTGTTTTAAAGGCATACAGGAGAGTTAACGGAGGGTGTTTAACTACAAAACAAAGACAAAGTGCATTTGTGTCTGGAACCTGTAGACTTATACATCAGTGGTCTGGACTGTGATAGAAATTGCAAGAAAGGAGGTGTGAGTACTGCACAAATTCACTGTTTGCATGGAGTTTACAAATGATGAATTCAAATAAAGTACTACCTTTCCACTTCATGTTGTGTGGCGGGGGTCAGCAACCCATGGCTGTTTAGCCATGTCTTCCACATTTGGAAACTGGGGGCTCTCCCTATACCACACTGCAGTCAACTCCCTGGGGCTCTGTCAGAGGGGAGCTCTGCCTGTGCCCTGCTGTGGCCAAGCAGCATAGACTCTAGTGAGGAGAGAGGGACCTTTTTCCATGAGCACGGCACCTGAGTAGTAGAGAGTTGTGGCAGTGGCTTGAACTTAAAGCCACCCACCTCCCCCGTCACTAGAAGACATTGCCAACCCTTGTCACAGGGAGTTTCGCATCAGAACAAAGTATTTAGTAGATGTGCTTCTAATCAACAGACTTTATTCCCTGGTGCTTCCAGATATATTGATGTGTTAGTATGGGTTTGTATCTCTCTCATTTGGCAGTGTTTTGGTGCTTGCCAGCACATTAAAGCAAGAGAGCACCTCCTAGGTGCTCTAGTAGCAAAAACATTAGCATACTTAAATGTTGATTTCTCTTGATAAAAACCACTTGCAAAAAAGAATGTAGTGTCACACTAGGTATACTGTGACACTAAACTTCTGTGGGCATCTTCATAGAGTATTACTATTCATACTGTTTAAGAGGTAGGCTTTGCTACAAAAAGCTAATAAAGGAATAAAATAAACTTAAAGTTAACCCTTTTGCAATCTTACCAGCAGGGATTATGCCAATCCTTATACTGCATTGGGCTAGCGGCGTTTTGGGATTATTTTGATCTATGCCAGAATCCTTCTGTATTCTTCCAATTAGACCATGCATCACTTCACTGAACATGCCGTCCCCACCAACACAAACAATACTGCCAGAAAACACAAATTAGAGTGCATGCTAACAATCAATAAACAACACATTTAATGCTTTATTTAGAGCACATATAAACTTGTCAGAGAAAGTCACTTTTGTTTTCCTTAGCCTTTATTAGTCATAAATGTGGCCACAGTCAACTCAAAATACTCAATTTAAAACACACAAAACAAAAAGCTACATTTTCAGGAAACAAACAGGCCCTGTCTCTTTCAACTAGCTTTTCAATTGTATTCCCCTCTTTTTAAAGTTGTATTTCTGTCCCCTGGTGGTATGAAAACACAGGCAAACATCAGTAGAAACTAACAATACAAGCAAAACACTGAAACAGGACTGTACACAGAATTGCCTAATGTACTATACGAACAAACCAGAAATAAGTTTCTCTTTTTAAACTTACCTTTTTAAAATCTTGTAAATTAACATGTAGCTGCAGACAGAATGGTAATATTTAGGTTGACAGTGATCATTTAATATAGATATTACATACAATGGCCTCCAAAGCAAAAAGTCATATGCTTGCTTATGGCTTCCGATTGTGGCTGAACCTTGATTTTGTTTTTTAATTTCTTTTGAATTTATTTCATAGGCATAATGCCACTTTTGCATGTTTGGCAATCTGTACAAAACAGACATGAATGGAGAATAGGCACTGTACAGGGCAGATCAGAATAAAATTCTTTCTATCATTCAGTATACACAAGCCATTGTTCTGCTACGCTATATTTCATGTTATTTGTTGATTCATACATTTTACATTCTGTCATTATCATTGTACTGCTTCATTTGCAACCTGATCCAACTCTTGGAATAGAGCAGAGAAACTGAGTCATGCTGTAGACAAGTAACATTTATCCCATAAGAAACCTCTTTTGTTCCTAAACAGGGGGTCAGTCCTACAGAGCAAAACAATGCTTGCTGTATATATAGGTCAAACAGCTTGTTTTTAAAAAGCAAGAGATAAATTCTTAAAGCTGAGCTTTATTATGCGTCACTAACTCCCTTAAAAGATATTCTATTGCCAGTTAAATGCTTAAGTAATTCCTGTTTTGATTTAAAATCTGATCCCTGACATGGTGGATGGAAGGAATGGGTTTAGAATCAAAGCCAAAATTACTCAGCTCTTCAACAGCAGGTACAGAGTCAGCACTACATAAATGTTCTCTTCCAAAAGGTTAATCCTCACGGCCAGTTACGGTATCTAAGAGCTGAAATTCATCTCAACGGTATTATTTTGACTCAAACTGGTCAGAAAGCCAATGTAGGAAGCACTGAGTTTTAAGTGAAGTTTCCTCACTAGGGTTGCTACTACTTTTAAATGTTCCATGAACTGGCATCTCACGGCACTGTACATTTTGTAGATATTTCAGCAGGTCAAGGAGAATGCTGTTCAGTAGTACAGATGTGACAAATACAGGACGCAGGTAGAGGGGAAGGGTTTTCCAAAAGGGAAAGTTGTGAAGTAGATGAAGATCTATAGCAGCTACATATGTAGTGGGCATGTGGGTGGAACAAATGGATGTTGTGTAATGGATATAAAACATCATTGTATGCTGACAGGCACTGATAGTTCATTTCAGCATTATGATGGATGAGGACCTCCTCAGTGAGCCAGGCAGTGAAGAGAAAGTTACTCCTGTATTACTTTGGTGGATTATATGACTATACTGGTCTTATGGAATAAGGGTAGTGGAAAGAACAAACAGGAATTTCATACAGTTCATTTAGATAACCATCCTCAAGCATGTACCTGGAAGATTATGGGGAAAGCTTCAAGCACCCTGTATCCTGCCTCCAACCTGCAAGCCTTGTTTTTCCAAATCTGGGAGACAGGAGTTCAAAACAAATACTAAACATTCAGTTACCAGTCTTTCTTCTCAAAAATGCTCTTATTGGAAACTACCTAAGGAGAGAAAACAAAGACACTCCACAGATGTAGTCTAAATAAGTGGGAGCTTCCCAGACAGAGGGAATAATACGACTTGGCAAGATCAGGATTGGATATGCACTGTTTTACTGCTTTAAAGCTAGTTTTCACTCCGATTCCTGCTTCACAGTGCTCCAGTTGTATTACTGTTCAGGTAGCTGATGGACTTAATTGACTTAATGGATCATTGTTCCTCACTCTACGGATGTTATCTATTGTCTCTCCTTTTTAATGGTCTAGATGTTCTGCCAGCCAAGCTAACCTCCTTTAGAGCAATTCTGCCATCTTCTAGCTGCTCCTGGTCTTTCTATTTCACACCCTCTTTAGCACAAACTCTTTTCAAAATCATATATCCACCCATCAAGACCAGCCTTTAGCTTTAGTTATTCAAGAAAAAGAGAGTGAATCAGGCGAAGAGTGGGCTCTGTCCCTGCTCTCTGCAATCATAACACTGGAAAACAAATTTTCTTCATTCTACCTCTCAAAAAATAAGGTACATATTCTATTTGGGGGTGTGTTATATGCAAGAAAATATGGTACATATTTTTCATTCCATCCAGGAAGAGCACATACCAACTGCTGAAACTTCCTTAGCCTGACGAAGGGTTTTTGAACTTGAAAGCTTGCTTAATAACTATTTTCCAACTATTTGGGTTGGGCTAACAAAAGATATCAAATTCACCCAAGGAACCTTGTCTGCCTATGTCCTTAGACCAACACAGCTACAACCTACACCCCTGGTACATATTATGTATTTACTGAATTACTGCAAGACATTGAGGAAAAAACACTATCCCCCTACACGCACATGGTTCAGGCTTTGGTCTGAGCTATAACAAATAAGTTTCACTTAAAATGTAGTCCTGTATCACATTTGAAAGTTTTAAAGCTATTTAGCAATTACAGAGACAGATATCCCTCTGTAGACTTTCTGGGTGCCAACGATGGGGGGAGGGGGAAGGAAGGGGAGGAAAAATACAGTGCTTTACTAGAAGAGGAAGCACATCAGTTTGACCCAGCTTGCCCAACATCTGTATAGATTGCACGCTGCAGCAGGGCTTTTTGACACTTTTATCTAATACCCTATATAAAATTAGCTATTAGATAAAAGTGCCAAAAAGCCCTGGTAAAGTGTGAGATCTATACAGATATTGGGTGAGCTGGGTCAAACTGATGTGATGCTCTTTTGGGAATGTGCTGTGCTCAGTGAAAGGGCGCGCCAAGCTGAAAGTAGAGTCGGGCTGTCCCCCCCCCCCCCCCCCCCCCCCCAATGTCTGTAAGCAACCTTTCTTATTAAGACTGTAGGAAATCTTGGGGTTGGCTTGCCTAGGGGTTGATTCCAAGCCTCCTTAGGAGCTACCTTTTAGTCACTACTACTCTTTCTGAAAACACAATGGAGAAAAACTTGGGAGTAAGGATTTTTGCACATGAATTAGGAAAGAATTTTATAGTGTGCTAAATACAGCTTCCCTTTCCACAGGCATAAAAACTAGAACCCAAAACTACCTTACTAAACAGGAAGCTGTGAGTTCAAGCCTATATGCTGGAGCTGAAGTAGCTAAACTACAGTAATTGAAAGCTAGCTTCAACCTTATGCATCAAGAGATGCAGTAAATGGAATTCTGGTCAAGCAAAGTGGTGTCGTATGCCAGTTATTTTTTAGGGGAGATTTTCAAGAATGCCTACAATATTTAGGCTTCGTACTCTAAATGACCTGGAACACTCAGCTTTTCTAGATTCAGAATTTTAAATGCCAAACATTTGAGAATATAACAAAGTCCTTCCATTCCCTGTACCCAGATTTAGATTCCCTGTACTCTCACCGTTTCTAGGTTTACTTAAGTTCATAGTAGACAAGCCTGTTTTGATAGCCTCTTGAGACCCTGTGTCCTGGATTAATTAAGGCTTTTGCAAAATATTTAAAACCCTCACAATCTGACCAGTTCAAAACACCACTTTTTAGTTTGATATGAAAAGTTAAGTAAGTCTCAAAAAGGAATCCTGCCAATATTACTACTCTTGGTAAAATTTTCCCCTCCAGACAGAAGTGTAAGTCTACAGATGGACAGTTAAGGATGAAAACAATTCTCTACTGCCACAATTTGTAATCACCTCATTTCCTCTCTCAATATATATCACACATCCAACTTTATATTCTCTGCTTGGAAAAGGTTTCCTACCCAGAAATCCATTTCCAAAGTACTGCAACACTGGCATTTCCTACTATATATTATAATTAACAGATTATGGGCACATCTTCATGTGCGCTTTAGTGTATGGTAGACTATTTTGCTGTGCATTAAAGTATCACATAAAAAAACCATGATATTATGCTAATGAGCAGTAAAATAATCTACTGTGCATTGTCACTAAAAAAGCATGCCTATGCTACTGCCCCAAATGAGGCAGGTGGCTGCCTTGGCTCCAACTCTAGCTGCTGCTATCTGGAGTCAGGAGCCATTGAGTCAACAGCATCTGTGGAGGGTCCACAGCTGGTGACAGCGCAGGTCAGGAATCGAGCAGGGGGAAACAAAGGAGTCAGGCTGCTTGCCTCCCCCCTCCACCATTGCTTTCCCACCATGAATAATTGGTGCCTCCTGCAACTGGGGGGGCACCAGGGCAGCAAGCAGGGACTGCCCTCAGCCGCCACCTGCTCTGTTGGTGGGGACCACCCTCAGCTACGTCAATAGTGGGAGGTGGCAACTGCCCGCAAAAGCTTGCAGTGGCCAATTTCAGGTCAGGCACATGCTCCACTGTGTCCCCCTGTGTGTTGCCTATGCTTTCCCCACTGCTAGTCTCCTACAGCAGGAGCGGGAGGGGAGCACAAATATGAAACAACCCTCCAATAATTAGATTCCACACACGGAAAATTATAACAAATTTATAATTTTCCTTGTATAGAATCAAAATTGCTGGGTGTAATTTTCAATTCAAAGTTGTCATGGTTTTAGGTAAATAAATTTGATAGTTTCTAAACTTTTTCAATGTTTGGCTTTTAAAATGAAATATACAAATATGAAATATTACACAGTAACCCAAGTCAGCTGAAAACTCTTGATGCAAAATACTTAAGTATCCAAGCCTCCAGTGTTTAAAGAAGTTTGTTTAGGGGAGATTAGGAGCCAAACAGTATGTTCAATTGTTGGATGAACAAATATATGTAAAATTGACTGAGCATATGAAGTTCAAGTTCAAAAATAAATAAATAAATTAATGTTAGACACTAAATTAGCACTTTAATTATTGCTTTTGAAATCTAAAATTCACAAACTCTCTCAATCTAAGTTTACAAGTAATTCACAAACCCTGCTTTTCCAATCATGTCATTAAAAGTCAAAAGTAGTGAGCAGATTACTTGAATTCTAGAGGGGAAAAATGTTATTAAACCTTATATTACACATTTTGGGAAAAAACACTATATAAATAAAATCACTTACCCATCATATTTATATATATTAACTTCAAATAAGTTATCCTTAGCATGGTTAGCATGTTCAGTTACTATAGAGAAAGATAAAACAGATATTTATTCACTCAAGACTTCATATTAAGCTCAATTCCACAAACTTAAAATAATGAAATGAACACAACTGCCAACCAAAACAAGACTACTGCAAAGTCTCTAATTACCAAAGTAATTAACTTCAATGGATTTTAAAGCAAGGAAAGAACTGAGAAATGCATGTACTACACAAGGAAATTATTAAACCTAATTTTTGTAAGTGTTAATTTAACTATCAATAAAAAAGCTAGCATTGTGAACCAGTATGTTAGTAACTATATCATCAGGATAAACAAAGGGTGTGATTTAAATTGCTTTACACACAAAGGCTAGGGACAGACATTACACATAAACCGGTTTAAGTGATCAGAAACTGGTTTAAACCTGTAACAGAACAGGCATTCAGTGCGCAGAAACCAGTCTGAGATAAACCTAGTTGAACGTAGTATCAGACTTAACCGATTTGGCTCAAACCGCTTTATGCAATGTCTGTCCCAGACCCCTTGCTGGTTTAAATTAAATCAGACTCCCCTAGCATCCCAGCATGCTCTCAGGGCAGGGCTCCGCTCTGCTTCAGAGCAGAGCTGGCTCTGCCCTCTCTAGCCAAAGCAGGGAGAGGACGTGGTGAGACACCGGGTATCATGGCACTGTTAAGGCAAAGTGGGCAGGGAGGGGATTAATTCTCCCCTATTTCCCTTCCTCCCCCACGGCAGCCAGGATCTTCCTGTCAGCTGGGAAGCAGAGGGGAGGGGGCTGCAGCACTGGCCCTTAGGGCTGGCAGACCCTGGCTGCAGGGCAGAAGGGACCAGAAGGGACAAAGGGAGGAATTTCCCCCTTTCCCTGCTCCCTTCGCCTTAAGGCACTATGCCAGGACAGATGTTCCGTGGGGCAGGGAGGGGGGCTCTGTTCTGTACTGAGGGGGGAAACTCTTCTCCCTCTTCCTGCTCCCCCCAGGGTGGGGAAGGGGGGCTCTGGAGGGTGCACTCCTCCTCCTCCCGCCTCTCCACCTCCCAGGGCTGGGAGTGGGGAGGGGCTTTATGCAAGCCTGCCAGGCCCCAAAGGGGGACTCTTCCCCTCCTCTTCACCCGCTGCAGCTGCAGCTGTTACAGCAACTCTCTGCGCCCTGGCTGCGTAGTGCCGCACAGAGCCCCTCCTCACCCCGGGAGGGGGAGAGGGGGGAGGAGCAGGAGGAAGAGTCCTCCTCTGGGGCTGGGACCAGGCCAGGCAGCCTCACATATAGACCCCCTCTCGTCTTCCCCTTGCTCCTCCCCCTTGCCACTATGTGGTGGATAGGCAGGGCTCTATGCAATGCTGCCTGGCCCCTAGATAGGGACTCTTCCCCAACCCCCCCGCCGTGACAGGGCAGGGAGGGGGGCTCTGTTCCATGCTGGGGGGTAGTTTTTCCCCCTCCTCCTTCCCCTGCCCCCACACCCAGATAAGACACTGCCCAGCCAGCCACCAACCGCACATGCCAGGCTCCGCTCACTGACAGGGGAAGCAGCTGCCTGGCTGCGCTCACCTCCCCATCATTGAGCTGCACCCACCAGGGTGGCCCTGCCCCCACAGCCCAGCCCCACCAAGTGGCCGCCTTAGCCGGGGCTGAGCGAGGCCAGGTCAGGCTGGGCCACAAGGCCGAGGCCACCCCTGGCACCTGTGGCTCCATTAAAACCTCTCTCCACACTCTGGCCAGGCCAGGCTGGGGAACATTGCAAGAGCTGCCCCTCCCTGCCCCATGACAGTGTGGGGTGGAAAAGGAATGGGGGGGAAGAGTCCCTACCAAGCACTGAACAGACCCCCTCTGCCCCATGGAGTGGGGGCAGAAGTGTCCCCCTCCAGGGCCAGAGCCAGGGAAGGGCTGCCAGCACAGAGCCCCCGCCCCTTGGCAACAGGAGTTGGGGGGAGGAGGAGGATGGGGGAAGAGTATACCCCAGCATGGAGCAGAGCCCCCCTCCCTGCCCCGCAGGGGGGGTTTGGGGAAAAGGAAGAGAAGGAGGAGGGAGGAGAAGGGGGAAAAGCCCCCCCCTGCACTGAATAGAGCCCCCCTCCACACCCCGGGGTGGTGAGGGAGGAGGGGGAAGAGTTCCCATCTGGGGTCGGGCAGCGCTGTGTGTGGGGATTGCTCCCAGCTGTCAGGGAGCTGCTGGGATGGGCAGAGCTCTTCTCTCCTCTTCTTCTTCCTCCCCCCCACCAGCAGAGGATCCCTCTTCCCCCACCCCAGTGGAGAGGTGTAGAGGGTCCACAGGGGTGCACATGCACCCTCTGCCAGCCAGCGTTCTCGGGCAGGGAGGCAAGCGACAGTGCTGGTGCCCCCCCAAGAGCACCGGCGGGGGAATGGGGGTGCCGGGAGAAGCGGTCCCCCCCACGGTCGATCGTGTTCACCCAGAAGTGCCAGCAGTGAACCGCTGCCACTTGCGGCAACTCAAGTGGCACCAGTTGCCCATGCCTCACCCTCCAAACCCTGCAGGCCAAGGTGGGGGGGGTTTAAACCCCTCCTTAGTCTAACTTGGACCTGCCAGAGCCTGGCCACACCCCCCTCAGCTCAGCTTCCCCATTGGAAGGGAAGGGCTGGTGTAGTGCCCCCAGGCTTCTGGCCTGAGCCACTGCAGGCATGTGTCGAACATCTATCCACTTGCAAACTGGTTCACTCTCTGCAGGTTAGACTATCTTGCAAAGATTGAATCAATGGCTTGGGCTTTTGGAACATCTGTCTCTAGCTAAAGAGAAAAGAATAGGATGTTTCATAAAACAAAAACCTTTTATTGCTAAGAACTATCACAATTTACTAAATGTAGTAAGAATGTAATGTATATCATCTGGAAGTTGTGAACTTCAGTGATACAGATGCACTAGCTAAAAATCATTTTTATTTAATTTCACAGATTTATTCATGGATAAAACTGTGTTCTTAAAAAAAAAGATACATTTATGCTGAAAAAAATTAATAAGAGATTGAAGAACAACACTGGTTACTCACTAACAACATCAGCTGAGATAGAAGCTAGATTAAAGAGTGGAGCCACTTTTTGTTCATAGATCCTCTTCCCTTGCCGTTTTCCA
The DNA here is from genome assembly GCF_000455745.1 of Alligator sinensis. Taxonomy (NCBI): domain Eukaryota; kingdom Metazoa; phylum Chordata; order Crocodylia; family Alligatoridae; genus Alligator; species Alligator sinensis. The sequence goes on along the minus strand of NW_005842672.1, from coordinate 366,833 downwards.
CCATATGGATTAATATATACAAGCAATTGCTTTGGCCTAGACTCTGTCATGATGAAACCAAGAAATACAGTAGTAAGCAATTCTATATAAAAATAGGCAATTTTCATAATTAACAGTGTGAAATTCCTTATAAAAATATAACGATTTGTAAGAAATTATACAAAAATAAAGGCAATGGGTATAAAAGATTTTTGTAACGTTACAGTAAGCAGATTAGACAAGTTCCTTATGGAGAAAAGCACGTGATTCATACTACTTTAATTACGTTCTGTATTATTTATAATGCATTTCCACTAGATAAAATGAAAGTTAGTGACATCAGAGCTTCAAACAAGATAAAACTAAGGTGGCAATCCAAAAAAGGGAAGTGACTTTTCTTGAGTAGCAGTGTACACAGAAACTGAATGCTATCTGTAGGTGAGTTATATTAGATATCTCTCTGGATATAAGGTATTATTAGAATTCTAGAAAACAGCTTAAGTAGCAGACAACTGAAATGCTCATCTGCCATATAATAAAATGGTAAGAAAATGTTGTAAAGTTGTGTGTTGCACTTCAGGAATCTTTCCAATATCTATCTATCTCACTATAAAATAAACTTAAGTCCTCTTGGAAGAGTTTGTAACCATTTGACCTTGTCCCTTGGGGTGCTCTGGTGAACAGGTGTTCCCCCAGATCCTGATGTACACCCCTTATATAGGTGGTTGCCTATAAGGGGTGTACATCAGGATCTGGGGGAACGCCTGTTCACCAGAGCACCCCAAGGGACGACTAGGTCAAACGGTTACAAACTCCAAGACCATTTCAGGCTGGACATAAGGAAGAACTTCTTTACTATCCGAGCCCCCAAGGCCTGGAACAGACTGCCTCCAGAGGTGATGCAAGCACCTTCTCTGGACTCCTTTAAGAGAGATTTATCTTGCTGGGATCCTTTGACCCCAGCAGACTTCCTGCCCCTGGGGCAGAGGGCTGGACTAGATGATCTTCCAAGGTCCCTTCCAACCCTAATGTCTATGAATCTATGAAGTTTATTCAACTACAGTTTCATACTGCAATGGTAGAAGTTTGAGTTAGTGGATTCAATGGGGGAGTATGCGTGTGTGGCAGGGAACACGATACAAAGAGCTAGTCTAGTAGACACCTCAAATGGGGTTTAGTAGATACAGAATAATGTTTCTGAAAAGTATGAGTAGAGTTCCATATTTTTACATAGTTAATATAAATCATCCCTACTTTAAAAGAAAAATAAACTTTCACAGGAAACCTGATTGAGCTGGAAAAAGAATTCTGACCTCATGATAGTCCTTGAACCACACAAGCATACATTCTTTTCTTGTAAAAATAGTTGATATCCTACAGCAGTGGTTGGGAACTCTTAAGCTGCGGGCCAGAACAACCCAGCTCCAGCCTGACATGGCTGGCAGCACATCAGCAACCCAGACTGAGGGTGGACAGCCATTTCTCCCAGCCCCGCAACCACCTCCCGGCTGCAGCACAGGGACAGCTGGAAGCAGCACAGCCCTGATACAGGTGCAGACAAAAGAACTGTGTTGGAGCCATTCAGCTTCCAGCTGTGTCTGCACAGCTGTCACTTCTCCCTGCTGTACATTGGTCCTGGCCTAAAGAGCTAGCATAATTTTTTTCTGTATAGATTCGGTTGGGATTATTTTTACTGGCTCATCTGTTTCAATAACCAAGACAGAAGTGGTTAAAAAAACTGCTATGAAAAAGATTATCTTCTTTTCTGAAAGAAAATAGCTTTATATTTTTAGCCACTCCAGATTTACTCGTCTTAGTGCTTCTACTGTAATTTGGAATGGCATAATTAGATATTTTATAGTGGTTGAATTCATTGGTCATGATCAAGCCTGTGCTTGTTTCATTTCTCAGGTGCAGTTTCATCACAATGAAGCAGCAAACCAGGGAACAATTGCTAAACAGTGGCCACGTCTACCGAGACGCTGACTGCGCAGTCGTTACTTTGCAGTCATTTAGTACTTGTATAAACAAGTACTCAATACAAGTACTAGTATTACACAAGTACTAAATGACTGCACAGTAACCCGAGTTACTGTGCAGTAGTGCCGACAAACAGTTTTATGACACTACTGCGCAATAGCCTAATACTACTGCGCAATAACACTGTATCGCGGTTTTTGCCACGCAACGCTACTGTTTAGTGGTATTGGCCTACTGCACAGCCAGCCTCTCATGTGTACATACGTGTCTAGTATGTGTTACATCCAAAACAGAAGTACTGCAGTTCCCTTAACTGAGAAGGAAAACTTGGCTGACAATATCAGGTCTTGCCCAGGCATATGCCCAGGAAGTATGTACCAGCTCCAGAAGCCTTATGGAAATCATAAAGTAGAGAGATACAACTGGATTAAATGCCATGGTTTGAGTTATATATGAAAGCAAGTTAGATGATCTGCTAACCCCTGTTGGGTTACAACCACAGAAGGAAAAGGGTTCAAGCTTGTAGCTTCTGGACAGCTCATGGCTAGTAGTAGTAAAGCAATTTAGTCATTAAAAAGTGATCTCTCAAATTAGAATTAAGCTAATATTAAGGTTTTGCACATTAAGGAAATTTACAATTAAGATAAGGAGAGCATACACAAATGGAGTGATTTTGCTTTCTTTTGACACTTGCCTAGAATGGCGTAGATTAGAAATCATCCTGTTGTATCCAGGTGTGGGGCTAGATGACCTGCTAAATAGCCCTAATTTTTCTATGATTTGATGATGATTCTTTGAATTTGTGTTATAATAGGGATAGAAAGCTTCTCTCAAACATAGTAGTTAAATGGCCAGCAATTGGCAAGCACTTTGAAGATGACACTTATGTGGATACTACCTTGGTTTACCATGGGAGGAAAAGTTAGCACGTCTTTAGTTACTTGTAACAGACATAGGTTTTCATTTCCCAAGCCTTTGGCAAAATTTACTATAACTATATACCTACATTTGACTTGAACTTAGCATGGTGGGGCCCTGATAACAAAAGAGCTTCTAAGTGCTATACAAACACACACAAAAAAGCATAATCCTTACGTCATTGGCTTTCCAATCGACAAGAGAAATATGAGGGGAGAAGGGTGGGAAGACAGAAAACAGGAGCTAAAAGTCAGCATGTATGTTTGAAGCTAATAAAGTTAGGGGAGGCTAAACTAAAGTTCGGATGGCGGTTATACGACAGCATGATCCCCTGTATATGTATATTGCACACACAGAGGTCAGGGTCCTTTGCCAGCATTTCCATAAGCAAAGCTTCTCCATGCCTGTTATTCTACTTCAAATAGGCTAGGCTGCAAGCCAATTCCACATTCCCTTCCTTGGGAAGATATAAAAGATAGTTCTAAGAGATGTGTCAAAATCTTAACTAACCTACTTCATGTACCTTGAAAATAATGTTTATTAGAGTAATTTACTCAACTTACTCTGTGAATCAAGTAATTCTTTAAGTGCCTGTATCCACTGGTTACACAGCTGTTCATCAATGCACCAAAAAGTTATTTCACTGCACCGCCAGCGGTGGTTTCGTGCTCTTTTAATATAATGCACTGTCAAAAGAAGTCAATTTAATCCCATAAGTTCTGTATGAAGTCTGAAATACACTTTTTGTAGCTTGTATTCATGCTTAAACACTAAAACATAATGAAAAGGCATTAATGGCTACAAAATTATGACCATTCCTTCCAAGAACATTTTTCTATTGGAATGATGAGAAATGAAAACTTTCATATAAAAAGTGTTAAAAAATGTGTTTCACATCACCAGATAACAAAAACATAATCACAGTAATTCCTTTTAAATTCAAATTACAGTTCCTGCTCAAATATTGAAAACGAACTTTAAAAACAAATACTACTTTTTCCAGAAACCAATTACAGAAATGATTTGAGAAATGCAAAAACTACTCTATTCATGTGCCTGAATTTTTGTTTTGAAAAAATACATCATTTCAAATTTGAAAAGTTCAAGTAATAAATATTTTTTAAAATGCATAGGGCTCAGAATCTCCCATTTCACACTAGATGACAGAGAGACTAAAGGAATAGAGTGCAATTAAAAAAAAAAACTTTTAAAAGTCAATGTTAGTCCTCTCTGGTAGTATGTGTGTATAGGAGAAGAGAACCAGGAAGGAACTCTCTCTCATGAGTAATAAATACACCTAAAGACTTGAAGAATATGTTCTGGCCACACAGTACTGACATTATGCTTGCGCCAGGAGAACAGCCTCTCCTAGCACAAAGACAGCATACAGCCATTCAAAGGCTTTCCTGCAGAAGAAAAAAAGGATCTTTCACAAGAAAGTACTACCTCTTCCAACCAGGAAGAACTCTCCCTGCCTGTATTAACTTGAATGGCTGCCCACTTCTCTTGGGGGTTGAGGACACCCAATATCTGTTTCTCCTCCTGCTGTCCAAGGGAAACAGAAGGAGAGAGAAAGTGCTCAGAGTCAAGCTGTCATGGAACCCTGTGGGAACCCCACCCCTATCCCACCAGTCAACTTACCTGCAGTATGCAGGGCCATTCTCCTGACCTGGAAACCCTCCTCCAGCCCTGGAGGGGTCCTGATGAGAAAGAGTGCCTCTGCCCAGGGCACTCCTCCAGTTCATTCTGGAGGTATAATTTGGAGGAGACCAGAGGATGGGGGCAGAAAGGCTGGTGCAGGTGCAGGTCCAGCTGGAGCCATCCTGGAACTCCCCGGGTACAACTGGGAGCTAGAAGATTACCTACCTCACCTCCCTCCATTTTGGTTCTCTGTCCCCAGGCTTTAAATACTAACCTCTCTGGCTCACCACCCTGATTCACAGCCCTGCCACTTTAAATTCCACATGTGTTGCCCAGGTGGGTGGCACACACAGCAATTTAAAAGCTGGGGCCCAAAGGTAGAGAGGCTATCCATGGCCCCACTTCTCCACACCTCCAGCATGGGGTGTCACGCTGTGTGCACCTCATGTAGGCTGTCAAAGAGGTGACTTAAAACCTAAGGGAGCTGCCTGCTGACAGCCTGCCACACTTCATCTGCATAGCTCGCCAGCGAAAGGGCTGAAATGCATGTACACTCTGGCCCCTAGCCTATTTTTCTACCTGTAAGAACTTCAGAGAAATCCTTACCAGTAAAAATGAATGCTTGTCTGTGGACTCTAGTCCTCCAACACAAGGTTTGGGCATGCCACATTTCTGGGGTTGGGGGAAAAGAGTTGACATCACATCACTAATGAGGCTGGATTACTGTCAGACCTCACTTCAATGTATGACTGAAGTACTTGCATACAAAATATGTGAGAATTCTCAAGCTTGGCAGAAAAGCTGGACAGACCCAAGTTTGACAAGGGCCAAGTTTATTTAGGACTCATTTCCCAATAGCTTTTATTCAATTCTCTAGTGAATTAGCAGAGAATCTATACTGCTACAATTATTTGCCTGGCGAGAGAGGTATAATAAAACAAGGGTTATGATTTAATTACAGAACTAAATACAAAACCATAGATAATTAAAAATGTCTTTTTAAAAGCATTTTAATAGTAAAAGAAAGCTATTGGTCACATTCTTTTTTATAAAAGCTTTTTTCATAACTTCCTTTTAGACTGAAGGCCTTTTAAAAAGTTTCCTAATTGCTTTAACAGGACTAAATTATATACTAGATTTCAAGAATAGGATTAGTTACTATACCTGTGAAAGCATGCAGTTTTGACATTTTTTGCCATTTTCCACTATCACATTGCTTCTTATCAATTTCGGTTTCTTCTACAGCAACGATCTCAGAGGCTGGAACAACATTTTCTGTGAAAACACAAAATCCATGTATATCAACAAGAAAGAAGAATCTTAAAACAGCTTCAAAAGTTTAGCGTATGTTATATATTCATATGCAGTGTAAAGAGTAAGTGAACATCAGACAAGCAACGATGAAAAAAGTTGGTGCAACTAAGTCAGGAATAGAAGGCAAACTCCTATTTGGGGTTCAACGTAGATAAATGCAGGGTGCTGCACCTTGGGAGAAGGAATCCACAGCATACATACAGGCTGGGGAGTTCCCCTCTTGAAAGCACAGAGGCGGAAAGGGATCTTAGAGTCATTATTGACTCCAAGATGAACATGAGCTGCCGATGCCAGACTGCAGCCAGCAAGGCCAGCCATACCTTGTCATGCATCCAAAGGTGCATCTCAAGCCAGTCCAGAGAGGTGATACTCCCCGCTATGCAACTTTGGTCAGGCCGCAGTTGGAGTACTGCGTCCAGTACTGGGCGCTGCACTTCAAAAGGGATGTGGCCAGCCTGGAGAGGGTTCAGAGGAGGGCCACCTGCTTGGTGAGAAGGCAGCAGGACAGGCCCTATGAGGAGAGACTTTGGGACCTGAACCTGTTCAGCCTCGGCAAGAGGAGGCTGAGGGGGAACCTGGTGGCTGCTTACAAGCTCATTGGGGGAGATAAACAGCAAATAGGTAGAGCCCTTTTCTTCCCAGCACCACCTGGGGTGACGAGGAGCAAAGGTAATAAGCTGATGGAGAATAGGTTTAGGTTAGAGATCAGAAGGCAATATTTTACAGTTAGGGTGGCCAAAATCTGGAACCAACTTCCCAGGGAGGTGGTCCTTGCCCCTACCTTGGGCAAATTCAAGAGGAGGTTGGACGATCACCTGTCTGGGGTCTTGTGAACCCAGCATTCATTCCTGCCTGTGGCAGGGGGTCAGGCTAGATGATCTGTTCAGGTCCCTCCTGACTCTAGCTACTATGAAACGACAAGGCAGCTGTTTCTTTAACAGTCATGAGTATAGATATGTGTGAATGTATCTGCTTAAAAAAGGACAGAAAACTTCAGTTTTACCATGAGAAGGAATCTTGGGGGTGTGAGGGAGAATCAAAAACTCAACTAGTGAGCAAAAAAAAGCAGGGGAGTTGGGGCTGCATTAGCAGGAGTATTGTATACAAGACATGGTAGGTAATAGTACCCCTTTACTTGGCACTGGTTAGGCCTCAGCTAGAGTACTGTATGCAGTTCTAGGCTTTGCATTTTTAAGAAGGATGTAGATAAGATGGACAAGATCCAGAAACAAGGAACAAAGATGATAAAGGGATTGGAATACAAGCCATATGAGGAAATGTTGAAAGAACTAGGTATGTTTAGCTGGGAGAAGAGAATATGATAGTAGTTTTTAAATAACTGAAAGGTGGTCATAAAAAATACACCATAACGACCATCTTGAACAATTGGTCTCACTCTCTGCAGAGGTAGATACAAAGCAATGGATTTAAATGGCAGGAAAGCAGATTAAGATTACATCTCAGAATAAACTCCCTTAATGCCAGAACAGTACGACGACAGAAAAGGCAGCCTAGTGAAGCTGTAGAATCTCTTCATTAGAGCCTTTCAAGAAAAGGCTGGATAAGCTTTTGACAGGGATGATTTAGGAACAGCATATCGTGCATTCATGCAGGGGGTTAAATGACCCCTGATGTCCTTTCCAGCCTCAGGACTGTATACCTAATTGTTTCATATTGGGTTGCTACAGCAAATGGTCAGCTCTTTCAATAAACTGGGTGAATAAAAGTTATTTTAATGCTGAGTTGCTTTGACTCTTTAAATATGAAGTAGTAAATAAGAAAAACTAATAAGGGGGTGTTGTGGGGGGGAGGAGGGAAGATGGCCAGGAGAAAATGAGATGGGTTTAGCTCTACCTTTTTGCCACTCTTTGCATCTTATCTTTTATTTTGAAATAACTGGCACATTCCAATGAGCTTGATTAGGGAAGACAGCTTTGTTATATGTATAACAACTGCAATTTAATTATAAAATTCACTTTTATATTACTTGCACATGCTAAATGGAAATCATTCCAATTAAATAAAACTTAAAATGCCAGATTGTTTTAATGCCCATTTTGGAAAAGAGTTTTGCTGATTGGATGCTAACGGTAGTAAAAGAAGGAACATTTCTTTATTGTACATTGTCTATATATCAAGGAAATAAAGCTGCCTAAACCCACAGATAATAATTGGATTACTGCATGAAAAATATTCAGATTGCTATTACTGCAAGCTTTACATACAGCCACCAAATTTATCCTGGCACATTTTACATGGCTTAGATTTAAAAGACAACCTGTATCCCAAACTGTTTTTTATGAAGATGGAGAGTCTCTCAAATGAAAATGGCAGACTTAGGTAAACCAGCACTGAGCAGAAAGCCTAGACAATAGCATGCTGTACAATTTCTACTGAATTCTCCAGTGGAATCCATTTCCTCTCCAGAAGCAGATGTTTTTTGCATCCATGCTTTTCCATTGGGGAAGTTCCAGATTCCAAACCTGCTCTGACGGCTTTTGGTTGGAAAGTAATTTGAATTCAATACCATGATGTTAAAATGCCTATCACGCTAGCAGGGAAGCCATCTATTGTCTTTGGCCGTTGACTTATCATTAAAGCTTCAGGTTCTGAATGCAGAATGGATTATAGTGTTTAAAAAAATAGAAGCTGACTCACAACTGGACTTTACAAGGCAAAAACACAAAAATCATCACTTGATGGGCATATTGCCAAATTTCCATACGGTTTGCTCAGATTCATCTTTCCCTGAAGACTGTCATATTCTGCACTATGGAGAACTTCCAGGAAGCCTATGTACAATGCTATAATGGTTTAGGCAAGGTTTTGACTGTTCTTTGAAAGTTGGGCATAGATCTACCTGATCTTTCCACATGGCTAGTTTTATTAAAGAGATTAGGGGAGAGACTTTTTCCTGTGTTATCAGCAGCTGAGGGTTAGGTCCATCTCCATTACTCCTCAAAGCCTTGTAGAAACAGCAACACTGAACTCACAAGATTTGCAGTGGTTTTACTTCTAGAGTAGGCAACACTATACAAACTAACAAAATCTCTCTAAAATTTTGCATAGGGTTCAAACAGATGCTACCCTTATGCCACCAGAAATGCTTTTATGTCAACAGAAGTTGCAAATAAAAAGATGTCCAAGTCCCTTGTTGTACTGCAAGGCCCCAAAATACTGCCCCAACAAAATGTAGTCAGTTTGTGATGTATTAGTCTGTTGATTACATGTCCTGAGAATCCCCCCGTAGAGGATTTCCACAAGTGTGCTTATTGGGGTGCTGCTTAGCTGCAACTTGGGGTGTGCATCTTCAAGCAGGAAAACATATATAGGGGCTCCCACACTTGCAGTTATATTCCCTGGAAATTTCCTTGGCGTGAGCATCTTGCTGCTAGGCCCCAACTTGCGTGTAGTACCTGGGCTGTTCCACAGGATCAGACTCCAGAAATCCCAGGAGCAGCAGGGAGTTATCCCTGAGGTCCAACTATTTGTGGACACAAATAAAGTGCACTAGCACATAGCCTGGTGGAGCTGATCCTGCTCTGAAGACAGTGTGTGTTTTATAGCATGGATACTAGTCTACTTGCTGTTTGACCATTTAATTTTACCCATGGTTTGAAAAATCTCAGTGCCAAAATATCTTAAAAGGCTGCAGTAGTACTAGAAACCATGCAAATACTACAAAGATCCATTGTCCTTCTAGACCAGTAGTCACCAACCAGTAGATCGCAATAGTCAGAGGCTCCATGACTGACCAGTCGATCTCGGTCTCAGTCCTAAGGTTACCATACATCCGGGTTTTCCCAGACATGTCCCCTTTTTTTGGACCCCTATCCTCATGTCCGGGCAGGTTTTTGAAATGTGAGCAAATATCCAGGTTTTTGCTTTGCCTCTGCTTTCTCAGGCTGGCTGCTTGGGGCTGGAAACAGCAGGCAAGGTGATTGGCTGTTGGGGGGTCACATGGTCTGCATGTGGGCCTCGGCAAACTCCCAGGGGAGAGAGAGAGAGAGAGAGAGAGAGAGAGAGAGAGACTGTGCACGTGTGTTGTGTGAACCACACAGCTGGGGGTGGGCAGGGGCTGCGGGTCGGAAGTGAGGGGCAGGGGTCTGCAGGGCACAGGCAGCATTGGGGGTGTAGGGGCTTGGGAGTGAGGAGCAGAGGCAGGCATAGGCATATCACTGCCCCCCATCATATATCCCCCCATTTCCCTTCCTGCCTGCTAGTGTCCTCTTTTTTGATACTGGAAAAATTGTAACTCTAATAAACTGTTGTTTCTACACTTTTCTTTGAGGTACATCCTGGGTTGCACTTTAATTCAAAAAGTAATCTTGTGCTTAAAAAGGTTGGAGATCACTGTTCTAAACAAAGGACTTCAAGGTCTAAATCAGTTATCAGTTAGAATATGTATTTTAAAAGGCATAAATTCCTGTTTTACCTCTTCTGGTCTCACTCTGAAGCATGAGAAATGACACCTAGATAATTTCCCAAAGTCTGAATCAACTGGATGCAATTTTTCAAGAGTTATTGATTTAACACACAGAAAAAAAATGCCATTGTACTGAATGTGGGCCTCACTGGCCTTAACTCAGTGATGTTTTCTTGGTCAAAATGGTAGGAGAGCAATCCACTGCCTACTCTCTCATGGAAACAGGATAATTTCCTAAACTGGGAACCTGAATAGTGGCAAGCTGCAACAGATCTTACTAAAAGACCACCCTTCTCCCCTCTGCCTCAATAAAATGAACTTGAATAATCCCCAACGTGCCTACGGAAACAGAGTGGTTCTCTTCCTCTCTCTTTTTGTTGAGAGATTATTCCCTTTGAACAAGTCCATATTTATCTACTAACTGTACACTTGATGCCTTTCGATTTTGCAATTGTCTCTCCACAAATAGCACAAACCAGCCTTAATAAGTTTTGTTTGCTTTTTTGATTGTTTGTTTTTCTGTGTTTTTTTTTTAATGTTTAAGGAATTAATACATCAAGCACACATGTTTCACATCATAGTCTTTCCTCCAAACCAGGAAGATCCACCACCACTTTGTTTTTATGTTTGGCTAGCTCCACTTGCTTCAGTAAAGTTGATTCCTTACGGAAGTGTTTTCAGTCAGGCTTGGTGGCGTACCTGCCTAAGTGCTTACAGCTTTATTGACTAAATGAACAGCCAATCGAGTACAGTCTTTGCATAAACAATTCATAATACTTTGCCTTTGTTCCAAAGTCTGTCTGTACTTTCAATATACACAGAATCATTAAAAGTGAAGCAAGACTGAAGTACAACCCAAAGTTCCCATTCCTCCTTCTTGGAGGAAATCAAAATATATATTGTATAGATGCTGTTACATGCAAGGTTCCTGTTTTGATTAAACAAACTTCTTAAAAGCCACAGTTGCTCTGCTTGACCATGATTAACTCCAGTATTGAGAGAGATTTCTTTCCTATGCTTAATTTCATGTCCTTCATGATGCCAGCCTCAGGACTTTGAGATAGTGCTGCTCCAAAGAATAGGGACACTATAATGTGAAAATTCATAAGGCAGAATGCTGCACACTGATTGTGGCAGGGCACCTTTGGGTGCCTGCCACTTAAAGGGCAGAGGCAGGCAGCTACCAGGTGTCCGATGAGGGCAGCTACTTTGGAACACGAGGCATATAATGGCTGCAGTTTGCTGCTGCCAGCCCAGGCAGAAACAATGCCTGGCTGAGCAGCATGGGACATCTAGAGGTGAGGTAGGAGGCTCTTGGTACTGGGCAAAACTTAACACTGCACCCTCCCAGGGGAGGGTGGCCTGGTGGGGTTCCTAGTGGTGCAGGAGCCGCCAGGAAATGCAAGGCCAGTTACCTTGCCGGTGAAAGGCAGGTCGGTGTGCCTTCACCCCAGCCCCCACCATCTGGTGGGTAATTCTGAGAGCTGGGGGAGTAGGGGGGTGGGCAGGTATGCCCACATGTGGGTGCCTGGGCCCAGCAGGCATGCAGATCCCGGAGCCCCCAGACGGGATCGTGTGCAGAGCATTGGGAGGCCTTTCCCAGAGTAGAGCTGAAGTGGGAGCAGGCCTGAAGGGTGTGCTGAGTAGGGCCAAATGGGAGTAAGCCTGAAGGCCAGCACAAGGGCCAGCTCCATGAGAAGTCAGTTGCAAGCATGAGACAGAGACCCCAGGGTGGGGTGTAATGTAGAGCTGCCCAGTGAGGGGCTTGGGGAAGAATTAGCCCAGGGTTTGGCACAAGGCTGGATCACACAGAGCAGGGGAACTCACAGAAACCAAAGGACTGTGTGACAAAGCCAGTATGTGAGTAGCGAAGCCTGATGGCCCAGGAGGAGCTGCTCAAGGAGAAGCAAGGGCAGTGGCGTGTGGCCCAGTAATGGGAGGTATGCCAGAGGCCCCAGAGGGGGGGCAGAGTATGAGGGGAGGCAGTGTAAATGCACAGGGGAGTGGAGCCAAACTGGATTGGGTTTGCTCTGGTCTCAGACCGGGGAGTAAAACTAATCCGGGTGCCGTCTGTGAGGCATGGGCTGCGCTGTAGGGGAGGTTCAGAGTGGCAGATAGCACCCCCTGGCATCAGGGCAGGAAATGGGCAGTCTCCCACATCATACCAACAGTTTATGGAACAGCAAAGGTGTGGCAGGTGAAACTGGGAGGACTCCCCATAGAGACAGGTAGACAGGCCAGCATGAGGCCTGGCCCTGAGAGCTGCCCACTGTCACACCGATGTTGTCAGTTTGATTTTTTTTTTTAAACTAACACTTGGATCTGTGTCCTAAAGTACAGCAAGTGTCTTGCTATGACAATATTTTAATGAAAATTTGGCAGTATTCAGTCATTTGCTAGATGGGAGTATATTTAAATAAACAAGTTAAATTCTGTGAACATTAACTTGTATGTCAACCCCCCTAGCTCCTTCTCAACTACTTGAGAGAGTTGGGTTAATCATCTTATGTAACTGAAGTCCATTTGGAAAACTACTCTAGACATAGCCAAAAATAGGTCTCCGCATACTGTAATGCTGCTTGTTCCTCTACTAAATCCACATCTAAATGTTGCTTTGCAACTTACTAAATTAAGGATATTTTTTATAAAGAAAAGAGAAGCATAGCCATTTAATTTTGATATACAAGGAAAGCATGCACATGCTAAAGTTCAGGAAACTAACAGTTTTAACAAAACTATTTTTGGAATACTACAGGTTTTGCAACTGTCAAAGTAACTCTTGGTAATTGCAAAGCTCAAATTTAAATAATTGTTCTTTAAGCTGCTATAGTTTGGTTTTTTTTAGTATGTTATATATAATGGAAACAAGGCACTAATAAAATTAAATAGATTACCCGTACTGGCGTATTAGGGCTACATGGCTTTCCTTCTCTCTCTTCTCACAATGGGCAGACCACAGTCAGCAAACTGAAAAGACAGTCTAGTCACCAGGGGTTTAGGTTGTAGCCGTGTTGGTCTAAGGACATAGGCAGACAAGGTTCCTTGGGTGAATTTGATATCTTTTATTAGACTAATAAAAGATATCAAATTCACCCAAGGAACCTTGTCAGTCTAGTCACCGCAAATTTTAGATCTGGGTAACAATGATTTTACAGAAAACATACCAGTTGACAGACTAGAAAAATGTCTGCAAAGACTATCATTGTTCCAAGGATAAAGGGTTGGGAGGCAAGTGTCTTGTGCTTGACGTACAAAATGTCTAACTCTTATTCACAAAGTGATCCCCACCCTGCTCAAAACATGGGGTTTTAGAAGGGATGTAAGACACAAACTTCAGAAAAATTGCCTTCGTATCATTAGTTCCTTTCTTTGTTGTTGTGGCTTTATATGTTCCCGAGTACTAGCACCTACTGATAAAATAGCAATGTTTACTAATTTGGTTCATGCAGTAAATTAGCTATTTGAGAGGAACTAAAGTGTGATCTACTAAGAGGCAAATCTGGTACACCAAATTCGTCAGCAACTTTCACAGCAAGTTTGTTTAGTTTACATCAGTCACTCTCAACTTTCTAGACTCAGATCATCTCCTATTAGATCCAGGGCACTCCGCAGAAAATACCAGCTTTTTGTTTTGCCTTTTTACTAAGGAAAAAAAAAAAAAGCAATTATTCCTGTTGCAAAGAACTGACGTTTTTTATCTGAGACTGTTTTAAATACTATTAATTTTCTATTTGAAATCTCTGGGTTTATCTTGTGACTCATGTTTGCACACTTAACAGCACTAACATTCAAAGGTGCCATGGGGTGCCAGGTAAAAGATCTTGCAGCACCCTTGTTGAGAATCACTAGTTTACATGCAGACCCGCTCTGCCCTAGAAAGTAAAGACTTATCACAGCCAACAACATTTTGTAAGCCAAATTCTGCTCTTACTGACAGTTCTGGTAATTACACTATTTCAGCACAGGAACAGAAGAGAAAAGCTGAACACTACAACTGGGAATTCAGTAGGTTGGTAGATATTTATAAACCAAGAAATAATCCAGCCTACAGAGCCAACACATCTAAACAGCAATAAAATATTTTAAGTTTCAGTATTAACTGAGTACTTATGACTAAAAAACATAGTATACAGATGTAATATGGAGATGTTTTATTTTTCTTTTATTTAAAGAGGCAGCTTTACAAGACAGAATTAGTTTTCCCACTCAGCTTTCAGGAACATAAGTGATGATATCTCAAACTCAGTTCAGTGATCTGAAGATCTTGGTCCAAAGCTCTTTTCCTGCCGCTGTTTCAACTTCAGAGCCCCAAGTCCTCACTGGCAAGATCAGAGTGTTCCCATGTATAGTTTTCCATCCTGATTATTTATGATAACTAATCTCAGTAATGCTATATAAAGTCCACATTTACAACCAGTATACACAGCATTTGCTAGAACATGGGAGTCAATCCAACTATAGCAGCTCTCAGTGATAACATAGTTAACTTTACAGCCATGCTTTTGAGGGAGAGAGA
>NW_005842672.1:339693-352028 GCF_000455745.1 Alligator sinensis | reverse complement strand
TTTCCCAACAATAGGAATGTACAGGGAATATGATGTTCTAATGCATAGTTCTCCTCTTTGGGACCTATGTGGTTTGCCACATGATTTCAAAAATGAAAGGGCCAATTAAAATTTGTAAACATGTTTCTACAAAGGCAAGATCTCATCATCATGCAGAGCAAACAGTATGCTCTGCCAGAGAGCTTATGTAATTTGTGTAAAAACTTCTGATACATTGAATCCTAATGCAGAAAAAAAACTTATTTTACACATATCCTACAGTAATTAATACACAAAGTACACAAATCAATTTAACTACAGAAATGTTATCCTTTTCCATACTGATTTTGCTTCCAAAATTAGTCTTCATTCAAACCTCTTTGAAGTATTCATAAACTTCTTTTCAAAGAGCTGTCTGACTACAGACTAAGTGTGAATTAATATTAAAGCAGATCTGAGAGGTGAAAGTAGGAAAATATAAATGCATGTTGTACTGAGGATCACCAAAGTGCCAATACAAACAAATATCCAATATGCTGTCTGCTGTCCAGTCAGTTACATGTACTGAGACATTTTCAGTGTCTACAGACTTTGTCATCAGTTAGGACTGGATCACAAAATTACTCCGAAGAAATACTAAAATAAAGGTTAAGCTTGACTAATCAATAACTGAGCATGATTTATCACTAAGAGCCAGGCATGTGATTTTTGGATACAGAGTGGGAAGAGAGAAATTCCATTAAAAGTACTTGAACTCAAATGCACCAAAAAGATTAGAAGTAACAGAATAGTTTAAACTGAACTTAAAGAGCAAGTGTGGGGGGAGGGGTGTGTATATGTGTAGACACACACACACAAACCAAACACAAACACACACACGACCAAACTGAACCCACTCCCAAGAACAACTCATCCTCTGACAATATTCAAGAAAAGATCAATGCCAAAAAACCCAAAA
Source organism: Alligator sinensis (assembly GCF_000455745.1). Lineage (NCBI taxonomy): Eukaryota > Metazoa > Chordata > Crocodylia > Alligatoridae > Alligator > Alligator sinensis. The sequence goes on along the minus strand of NW_005842672.1, from coordinate 351,091 downwards.
AAACATCAGATTGGACACCTCGCAGTGAACGAAACCCTAACCTTGACCGCTACATTGACTACTTCAGGGAAAGAATGAACAATGAAATAATCAGCAACACACGCCGCCGCCACCACCACAACCTCTCTCTACCAAAGGCCATAGAATCTCTAAGATCTAACCACCAAATAGTAATAAAACCAGCAGATAAAGGAGGAGCCATAGTCATCCTAAACTGTGAGGATTACATAAAGGAAGCCAAGAGACAGCTCTCTGACACCACCTACTACAAAGAACTACAAGAAGATCCTACTCCCCTTTTCACCAAAAAACTCAACAATACCATCAAATCATTTCCACCAAGATTACAAGAAAAACTACAGACCTTGATCCCCCCGCTACCTAACCCAGGGACTTTTTACATGCTCCCTAAAATCCACAAACAAGGGAACCCTGGCAGACCTATCATATCCAACCATGGGACCCTAACTGAGGAAATATCAGGTTTTGTTGAATCCATCCTAAAACCGCTTGTCACCCACAGAGCAAGTTTTGTCCAAGACACCACAGACTTGCTACGGAAACTTAAAAACATAGACCACCTTCCCAGGAACACACTCCTAGCCACCATGGACGTTACCAGCCTATACACCAACATCCCACACCAGGATGGCATCCATGCCTGCCTTACATATCTACAGGAACAAGATTACAACCCAGAATACAGACCCAAAGATATCACTGAGCTTATACACTTCATCCTCACACACAACAATTTCACTTTTAATAATCAACACTTCCTCCAGATGATGGGAACAGCTATGGGCACTAAAATGGCCCCACAGTATGCCAACCTTTTTATGAGCCACCTGGAAGAAGACTTCCTCAAGAACTGCACCATCAAACCCTTGCTGTACTTACGATATATCGATGACATCTTCATCATTTGGAGTGAGAACCTGGAATCTCTACTTGAGTTCCACCAGAAATTCAACAGTCACCATCCCTCCATCCGACTTTCTTTAGAATACTCCAACACCAACATCCCCTTTTTAGACACAAGGATCAGTATCCAGAAGGGTAAAATACAGACCACAGTATACAAGAAACCCACAGACCAACATACATATCTGCACAGAACCAGCAATCACCCGAAACACACCAAAAAAGCAGTGATATACAGCCAAGCCCTCAGATACCACCGCATCTGTACTGAAGGGCACACCCGGGATTGCCACCTCACCAATCTTAAAAAGGCTTTCACCCAGCAAGGACACTCCTCCAGAGAGGTAGATCGCACGTTTGAAAGAGCCACCTGGATACCACGTGAAGAACTGCTGCAGTACAGAAGAAAAACACCCACAAATCGCACACCGCTGGTTATGACCTATCACCCATCCCTTGAACCTGTACGGAAAATCCTCAAAAAATTGCAACCCATATTAGAAAAAGACCCTATTCTTAAAAAGATCTTCCCAGAGCCACCCATCCTAGCCTTCAGACAAGCACCGAACCTTGCCAACCTCATCACCAGAAGCAAACTTCCTCAACCCCAGAACACACCAAAAGGATCCAGACCGTGCCATGACAAGAAATGCAAAACCTGCCCCCACATCTCCACCACCCCCACTATTACTACACCCCACAACAGAGCCATCAGCATCCCAGGATCTTACAGCTGCACCTCCAGGAATGTAGTATACCTCATCCAATGCACCAAATGCCCTGATGGAAGATATGTAGGAGAGACCAGACAACAACTGCGCACCAGAATGAACGCACACCGGAAATCCATCAAAGACAGAAATACCCAATTACCGGTGGGGGCACATTTCTCACAAGAGGGCCACTCTCTCTCCAATCTCTCAGTCCTGATCCTCAAGGGAAATTTACACAACACATCCCAGAGACGAGCCTATGAGCTCCATTTCATCAACCTGCTGGATACTAGAGATCAGGGACTAAACACAGACATTGGATTTTTGATACATTACAATCTGCCTGGCAACTGACTCCCCAGCCCAGCCCAGCCCCTGGCTTCTTTACTTTTCATTCCATCCAGGAAGAGCACACAGCAACTGCTGCAGCTTCCTTAGCCTGATGAACGGTTTTTGAACCCAAAAGCTTGCTCAATAACTATTCTCCAACCATTTGGGTTGGTCTAATAAAAAATATCAAATTCACCCAAGGAACCTTGTCTACACACACACAATATTCTTAATGCTTAAGTCTAATAGACTAAAAACTACTTCTGAAAAAAAGTTGAAGCCTCACTGCATTATTCAAGGGGGTGGCAACATTTTTGGCCAGAGTGCCAAAATCACCCCAACCTCCACCTATGCCTCCTCAGCTCAGCATGCTAGAGATGGGGGAACTGCAAGGGGCCCGATTCTCATTGCTGACAGTGGCTGCATGCATGCCTCTGGGTAAATGGCAGGGGAGGTGCTGGGGTTGTGCTGTCCCAGTCTCTTCCCTGCCACGTGCTGCAAGATGTGCATTCACCCACTGCTGCCACAGAGCTGCTGCCAGGGGTCCAGAGCCCAGCACAGCTGTTTGCAGCTTCCCGGCTGCCTTCCACAGCTAGCCCAGGCTCTGGGCAGCAGTAGCAGGCAACTGGAAGGCTGCAAACAGCTGTGCTGGGCTCTGCAACCCTGGCACCAGCTCCAAGGCAGCAGCAGCTGCACACATCTCTGGGCAGACAATGGGGGAAGAGCCATGGCTGCACTACCCCAGGCCCCTTCCCAGCCACGCACCCAGGGGTGCACACACAGACATTGCAGCCACAGAACTAGTACCGGGGCTGCAGACCTGCAGCTGCTGGCAGAAGCTTCCCAAAGTCTGGGCTGGCTGTAGTGTGCCATGCTCTGGCACACATGCCAGGGTTTGCCAATACCCTGCATTATTCACTTAAATAAGACTGAAGTAAACATATGAAAATATATTGTGGCAAGCCAGCACTAACAGGAGTGGTGAGGTAAAGAATTACTTTGCCATAAAAGTATTACAAATATATTGTGGCATGAACAAACAACTTTACATTAAAACACAATTTATTAGAGGATAATAGCAAAAGAACTAGCTATAACAGCTGAAAAGTGTCATTTTTTTCCTCACAAAAAGATACTTTACTAAAATAGGTGAAGTCCCCTGTTGTTCAGTGGTAGAATTCTTGTCTGCCACACAGAAGACCCAGGTTCAACATTTGGACACTTATACAACTACACCTATGGAGGCACCAAATATCTGGACTTGGTTTGGCCTCTGGATTCTGTCTCAATGGCCTAAGTGGGGGAGGGAAGGTCTGGGCAGCCTCCACTCCTCCATACTCCTGCCTAGGCATATGCATCAATGGTCTGGGTGACCTCACACATACACCATGATGTACAGGAATGATGCATTTGCAGGGAAAAGATAAAGAAGGCTAAAGCGGGACCAAACTTGGATTAGCGAAGGGAATCAAGGACAACAAGAAATCCTTCTTTATGTACATAGGGAACAGGAGGAAAACAAATAGGAGAGTAAGGCCATTGTTCAACAACTCAGGAGAACTGGTTACCGGCACCTAGGAGAAAGCTGAAGTCCTGAATGACTACTTCACCTTAGTCTTTCACCGGACCAAGGGGAAAACAACACCAGGTAGAATATAGGATAAGCATGGTAGGAATAATCTCCTACCTACTATGGCCATAGTATTGGTGTATGACCAATTAAAAAAAAAAAATTAGACATATTATACAAGTCAGTGGGACCGGATGACCTTCATCCAAAAGTGCTAAAGGAGCTGGCTGAAGTCATTGTGGAGCCCCTGGCAAAACTCTTCCACAACTTGTGGCACTCTGGAAGTCCCTGAGGACTGGAAGAGGGCCAATGTTGTGCCCATCCACAAGAAGGGCAGGAAGGAGGACTCAGATAACTATAGAATTAGACATATTATACAAGTCAGTGGGACCGGATGACCTTCATCCAAAAGTGCTAAAGGAGCTGGCTGAAGTCATTGTGGAGCCCCTGGCAAAACTCTTCCACAACTTGTGGCACTCTGGAAGTCCCTGAGGACTGGAAGAGGGCCAATGTTGTGCCCATCCACAAGAAGGGCAGGAAGGAGGACTCAGATAACTATAGACCAATCAGTCTAACTTCCATCCTAGGGAAAATCCTGGAAAAGTTTATCAAGGAGTCTATCTGCGATAAGCTTGCAGAAGGTAAGATCCTGAATGACAGCCAGCATGACTTCGTCGCAGGCAGGTCTTGCCTTACCAACCTTGTCTCCTTCTATGACCAGGGAACTCACCACCTGGACACGAGAGAGCAGGTTGACATTGTAAACCTAGACTTCCAAAAGGCCTTTGATCTAGTATCCCACGATGTCCTCATGAGAAAATTGGAGGATTGTGGGCTTAACTCTGAGACAATCAGGTGGGTGAAAAACTGGCTGCAGGACAGGACCCAGAGAGTCATAGTGAACGGATCTGTGTCATCCTGGCGAGAAGGGGGCAGCGGTGTCCCGCAGGGGTCAGTGCTTGGTCCAGTACTTTTCAACATCTTTATTAATGATTTGGATGTGGTGGTGAATAGTTTACTGGCCAAATTCGCAGATGACACCAAGTTATGGGGAAGCATGGCCATGGTTGAAGATAGGCTACAGATACAGATGGGCCTAGACAGGCTAGTAAGTTGGGCAGATCAGAACTTGATGAAGTTCAACGTTGAGAAATGTAAAGTGCTCCACCTCGGGATGAGCAACCCCCAACACACCTACAGGCTTGGTGGCACCAAACTGACTAGCACCACAAACACAAGGGACCTGGGGGTAATAATAGACCACACTACGAATATGAGCTGGCAGTGCGATGCTGTAGCCAGTAGGGCAAATAATACTCTGGCATCCATCAATCGGTGCATCTCCAGTAAAACCAAGGAGGCGATTCTTTCGCTCTACTCAGCACTAGTGACCGCAGCTGGAGTACTGCATCCAGTTCTGGGCACCACACTTTAACAAGGACATGGACAAACTTAAGAGAGTCCAAAGAAGAGCCCCCCCATATGACCCATTTTACACAGCAAGCCATACGAGGAAAGGCTGAGAGATCTGGGATTCTTCAGCCTGAAGAAAAGAAGGCTGAGAGGGGACCTGGTAGCAGCTTACTGCTACACTAGGGGAGTACATCAAGGGCTTGGTGAGCGACTGTTCACCACTGCACCCGAGTGGAACACTAGGAGTAATGGCCAGAATACCACTCCTGGAAGACCGATTCAGGCTCAACATTAGGAAAAACTTCACAATCAGGGTGTCCAGACTGTGGAATAAGCTCCCTCCAGAGGTGGTGCAATCACCTATCCTGGAGATCTTCAAGAGGAGACTAGACAGTCACCTTGCTGGGGTCACCTGACCTCCAGTTATCTTTTCTGCTTGGTGCAGGGGGCTGGACCCGATGATCTTCCAAGGTCCCTTCCAGCCTTACAATCTATGAATCTATAATCCAGATGGATCGACAGTTGCCAAACCAACAGAATAGGTATATCAGCCTTACAGTTTTCCAAGTGGTGCCTTAATCTCCTCACAAAAGAGCTTCCCCCTTTGTTCCTCTCCCACCATTCTCTTTTTAGAACCTTAAACAAAGTCCTAAGTTTTACTAAAAGTTTATAAATTTGAGTGTAATAGGACCAGGTAGGTGTTTAAACATTTTTAAAGCTCATCTACCACTTTTTTGCCTCACTCCTATAAAAACATAAAAACTAGCAGCACATGTACCAAAACTTTTTGACCAGGTTACTCCAAATATGGCCAAGTCCAAAACTTAAGGTAATACTAAGCTAAATGGCCTTTAATGAATACTTTACCTCAGTCTAAAAAGATTACTGGTTTACTGTAACACCAGCTTAATAATTGAGCACCAACTCAAAAAGTGTATTAAATTGTATACTGATGTGCATAGATAAAGCTGTATTAGACATACTGCACAGCAATGCCCCAATTAAAGACCAAGTTATAAAAAGCAGTCAACCTTTGCCAAACTACTACCTCTTAATTTAGATATTTCTGGCTTGCCATTGGTCATTCACCCCATAATATTGTTCACTTATGCAATCCCCATATATTTCATTTATGTTTTCAAACCTCTGCACAGAACATGGTTTGGCTTCCAGAGCCCCGAAACCTGGAATACAAGGGGAGTTGGTATGAGGCTCATGAGGCCACGTGCAGCTCTAGTAAATACTGCTTCACCATCTCTATTAAGCGCAGACTCTATGAATTTCATGCCTTTGTTAAGGATATAAAACAAAACTTCAAACATTGAATTACTTTCTACTGAAAATATACTTTGTTTTTGCTTCTTTGCTTACTTTTTGTATTCCCCATATATCTTTTAAATACATAACCTTGGTGTAGAATTGCAGTCATATTTAATAAAGGGGCCTAGCATCTCAGTTTCCGAAGCATTAGGTAGGTCAATCTCAAGAAGAGCTCAGGTTTCCCCCCCGCACAGATATAAGCCAGCTACATTAATCATTTTACATTAAAAAAATAAAAGATTATTTTAAATGCAAATGTATTTATTATTGGTGCACACATGCCAACTGCTTTGCAGCCATCTTCTTCCTCAGTCTATACCCAGTCATATCTTAGCAGAACCCAGTCAATAACAACCAGCAACACAAGCATTTTCTGATTACTGGCACCAAGGTCAGTGGGTTATGCAACATTTTCGTAGCATGCAGGAAGTGTCATTTCCACAGAAACCACTTCAACAGCAGCCCTATACTAATTTATGAGTCAGTCAACTACCAAGTCTAGAGATCTTTTGATAGGGAATTGCAAAAATTCAACATTATGCATGCAAGTGTGGCTATCATTTTCTTTTTGAAGTGTAATTTTGTTTTTAAAAGCTTTAACTTTATACTGTAAATTCAGAACCATGGTTTCTATGTACAGACCCTGCTGTTACTTCTTTGCACTAAGAAGAGTGAACTTTATATTGATCACAGTTACACTCTTGGCTAGGAAGAACTGCAGAATGAACTTTACAGTTAAGTCTTTAATTCATTCGGTCAGGCACTTAAGTCGATACAAATTCAGAATTTATAACTAAGCTTAGTCCTTAGCAGTCCAGCAATTAAAAGAAACTGGAAATTCATGTAAAATATTTACACCAGAAAGCTTGGAGGTAACGACAATAAAATATTAGTCAGCAACACTGGTAATGCAGACAACTCTTATATGATTTGGAGTTAGTGCCAGAGGGACAATAAGATATAAGCAAAATATCAAATATACAAGAAAAATCTAGTAAATATTACCCACAGTTAACACCCATTTCAAGGATAAAGTTTACATTAACTGCAGCCTAGGCCTACCAAGGCATACTATTTCTTGTGAAGCACCAGCTTTTAGCTGATTAAGTCTACACTGCCTCCAGGAACATGCTTGTGATAAATTCCAAAGCAAACAGTATAAATAATGTTAATATTATGGTAAAAAGATTAGACTTAAGATTTCAAATGGAAGGTTCCTATGACTTGATGTGCCTTTATGCAAAGGCATCAAGCATATACCACTGAATTAGTTTTAGCGTGTGTTTATGCAACATAAAGAGTTACCTACTGTAAAAATTCTAGGTCTGATTTAAAGTGGTACCAGTGAGTCCAGAGTACAATACTACTACTGTAAGGGCCCCCACAGGATAGGCACAATACTAGACAGAGTGAAACTCTTCAGTTGCATACAATTTTTCTGCAAAAAAAGGTTTGGTTTTGTTTTACATCATTCATGTGAAAAAAATGAAATGGTTTTATATTTTTCAATTCATTATTACTTTGTTTGACACTTTCCTTTTAATTTCGTTTAAAAAAAACTGACCACAATAAATGCTCAAAAATTGGAACAAAATCTTTTATTACACTTCTGAAAAGTCAACTTCCGGTTTAAATGAACCAAAAGAATCTATGGATCAGTTATGTAAGGAGCTCAGAACAGCACATGCACATGCACACACCACAGCCACGGCTGCCAAGACCTCATGATACAGGAGTCGCAATAGAGCTGTACTTCAGCAATAAACAGCACCCAGTGACATACCTTGTAGTTTCCTGATGTATTTACACCAAATTCTCAACTACATTTTGTTCTGGAGTTTGTGTTTTTTTGCTTCAACTGGAATAGAATTAGAATGTGTACACTTTAACAGAAATATTAAGAGCTGTAAAACATAATGGATCACAACAGATCAGAGGGCAGGATACCCGTGGATTAGGGTAAGGCTGTTCTATTGGCTGTCTATGAGCTGCATGTAGCATGCATGAGGAGTTAACATGTGGCCCAAGAGCTCCCTCCTGACCACAACTCCTCCCATTGCTCCTTCTGCTATAGTAGTTAGGAGCTCTGGGCTTTCCCCTCCCCTTCCAGCTTCTGCTTCCTGCCCCACTCCTGAGTGCAAGGTGGCACAGTGAGAGAGGGGCCAATGGGGGCACAGTCTGGGGAATCCAGGAGGGCCATCCCCACTGTGTGCAGCCCATGCAGCCTGCGGGTCTGCAGCTCCCCATCACCCTCTAATTGGACGGCCCAAGGGTAAGATATTAGCCTTGGACTTGTGATGCCTTGGTTCAGCGCCCTGCTCTCCCAGAGATCCATTTGACTTCCTGTACAAATAAATTCTGAATAACTCTATGGCAGGGGTGGGCAATTATTTTGGCCAGAGGGCCACTTAGGGAGTTCTAGTGAGCTGTCGCAGGCTGGATCAGCACCCTTCCCTCCCCTTCAACAACTCACCAAAGTGTCCTAAGTGGCCCCAGCACATAACTGGCCAGATGGGGAGCTGTGTCTAGGAGCAGGCCAGAGCCAGGGATTGGGATTGCTGGGTGGTGACAGTCTGGGGCTGGAGCCCAGGGCAGAGCTGAAATCCGCTCCCTGCATGCCCCTGGCTGTGGAACTGGCACCTGTTGCAAGGATGTGCAGGAAGCACATCACAGCTCTGACCCGAGCCCATGATGTCACCACCCTGTGATCCTGATTCCCAGCCCCACCTGCCCATCCTGTTCCCAGACACGGATCCCCACTGACACATGGCTCCGTCTCATCACCCTGGCCCCATACCCTGCCCACACAGGTCCTGCTCCTGGTGGTGGGTGTGGGGCAGATGGGCCGGGGTGCCCAGGCAGTGGGGCCAGGTCATGGCAGAGCCAGCCAGGAGTCATGGCTGGGCCTGCTGGGAAAAGTCATTCAGCCACTTCACGCCAAGGCCAAAGGGGGTGTGGGGTGTGCCTGGGCTGGGCGGGGTCAAGGGACTTGCTGCAGGCTGGACAAAATGCCTTGGAGGGCAGAATCCAGGCCATATTTTGCCCATCCTGATCTACGTTGATACTTAGGGTTACACTTGAGGACTGCCCTCAACCAACCGAAAGCACACAAGCTGTGTCTTCCCATATATATATATATATATATCTATCTTACATTTGGTCTCTCTTTCTGTCCTAATTCTAATTCTATTTACAAGCAGGCAAGACAGGATGTGAAGCACAAAAGTGATCACAATCAAGAACAGAAAGCTGTGGGATTGCTGCTAGCAGACATCCTGTCCTTGTGAACTTAAGTGAGCTCCAAACATGCAGCAAGGGTGGGCAGGCCTGACCTCTGGAGTTCAGCAGAGTCTCTGGCTTCAGGCCGACCTGCCCCCTGTAGTTAAGCTTAGTTGCTGGCTGACCTCTTGCACCAGTAACTTACGGGCTTGATGCCAGCTTTAAGGTCAACCTTGGCAAGCAATGTAAACAGCCTCAGCTTTTCCATATGTAAAATAAGGATAATAGTGCTTTTCTACATCCAGGAAGAGCACACACCAACTGCTGCAGCTTCCTGAGCCTGACGAAGGGTTTTTGAACCCGAAAGCTTGCTTAATAACTATTCTCCAACCATTTGGGTTGGTCTAATAAAAGATATCAAATTCACCCAAGGAACCTTGTCTGCCTTTCTACATCACAGTGTTGTTGTGAGCCTAACTACATTAAAGATCACACAATACTTGAATAATATGACAGCAAGAGCTATATAAACCTTATTGAAATTACAGAACTATTTGAAACCACAAGGGCAGTGCACCAGATGACCATACTACTTAAAAGGAAGTTTGATACTGTTGATATCCAAAATATTTCCAAATGATCACTCACTGTCTCCAAACGGTGGATCTCTTAGCAGCTTGTCAGGCACTCAAAATGCGAGTCCAGCTTGAAATTGTAAAATTAAAGCCTCTCTTCCCCCCTTGCATAAATGGACAAACCATCTCAGTAGTTTTCTTATTATGTAAAAACTTCTCTTATCCATACTTTAATCTCAAATATGACCAGTAAAACTTTTCAGAAGTTTCCAAAAGGAGTTTTTACTTTTGGACCCAGGAAGCATGATATAGCTACAAGAAAAATGTATCTGAAAGGTGAAATGCTTAAAACTCTGGTGGCTAGCAGGCAAGTGCTTATTTAACCACAACTAAATCAACTAAGTGGAACAAAAGAATGTTTTTACCTCCATTTTAAAGACCTAGTCATTCTATCATGTCCTGCTGTGACTGGGCCAAAAAAAGCCCTGTACTAACTAACCCACACTTGGGCAAACGAAAGGTTGTTCTTGCATGATAAAGGCTTAAATTACATTAGCACTGCTGTAATCCAGTTATGCTGGCATGTATTCTGGTGCTGGAGATAGAGGCTAAGACTGTTAAATTGCAGGGTTTAAAAAGCAGTGCACCTACTGCAGGTACCAACAACCCACCGTTACCAGCACTGACCGGCTAAGGACTCCTTTCACGTTTCACAAGGCATAAGCGACTAGGCAACTGAGCGCTGCAAACGTTACTTATTTTTAAACAGATACGTCTCCTATGACCTTGACCTCCTCCGGTTCCTGCTTTCCCCTTCCTTTCAAAGTCACTGGCCATCTAGCAGGTCACACAGTGCTATGGCTCTTGTGGGAGGGTTTTCCTATAGGACACATGTCCAACACCTGCCAGGCAGGCTTTAATCTCTACGTGCATAATGGTTAAAGACCTCAAACTGCACCCCTGAGCCCTTTCACGGTAAAGCAGAACAGGGCAGGGGAGCATGAGGAACCAGCCCAGCCGCACGACGGGAAACCCCAGTCTGTGCAGCGCGGCTGGACGGCTCCCAGCCTTGCTTGGTACAAACCTCCCCAACACGCACTTGTCTGGTGCTCTGGGGCTGGGCTGAGCAGCTACAAGCAGCCCTCCCGGTCCCAGCCCGGAGGACAGGGGCTGAAGCTGCATCTCTTCAGCTGCTCCTGCCCGGCGGAGGGCCCGTGGAGCACCCGGCTCTGCCTCTCCTACGCCGGCGGGGCAGCAGGGCCTGAAGGGGGGATCGAGGGCCCTTCCGGGGAGTCCACCGCCCCAGCCCGGCCCCAGCCCCAGCCCCGAGCAGG
>NW_005842672.1:324108-339356 GCF_000455745.1 Alligator sinensis | reverse complement strand
CTCCCCGCCTCCTCCTCTGCTTCCCCTCCTCTGCACCCCGACACAACGTGGGGCGGGATTGTAGCCCGCGCTCCGCGTACTTCCGACGGGACCCTGGTTCCCTCTGCTTAGAAACCGCAGATTCTCTGATGAACAAGCCCCAAATCCGTGCGTAGCCACGAGTAAAATGAAACGCGTCTGTCTGTCTGTCTCTGCCGCGCACAATGTTTTATTGATCTAGTTACAATTTTAAAGCAATTTGGAAGCCTACCACCGCCTCAATCGCTATAATAAAACAGTAGTCTTTTCACTAATGACTGTCACTACTAATAAAATAATAATGCCTCAGTCACTAGATATAAAATGAAGTCTAAATACCTATACATTTTGGCCTTTGATTTGGGGGTTTTATCATGGAAATTGGAGCTCCCCCTGCCCGCTTTGCTCACGGGGATGCAGGTCCAGCCACGGCTGTCCCCCAGCTGCTTTGGGGGTCTGAGCAGCCCTGATCGGCCAGGGCCCTGCCCATGCCTGCACCCCCCTCACCTGCGCCTCCAGAGCCCTAAGATGGGCTCCTGCCGGACAGGTGTGGGGGCCCCACCAACAGGCCCCTGCCTCCCCCAACCCCACCGGAGGGAGCCCTCAGCTGCCGCTGCTACAGGGCCAGAGACCCGGGTCTGCAGCTCCCTCCCCCCCGCAGCAGCGCCCAAGCCCCGGCTGCTGCTGCCTATGGGAGGCGGTAGCTGCTGTGGCCAGAGCAAAGCACAGAGCCCAATCTCCACCTCCCCCATGGGTGGCACAGCTAGAGCAGAGCCCGTGGTGGGAGGTGGATGCAGGCTGCCCGCTGCGGGCTCAGGGCTCCTCACCCTGCTGCCCTCCCCTGGGGTCCTCCACCGCCCAGCGGGTGGGACCCAACGTACCAGGACAGAGCAGGGCAGGGAGCCCTGCTGCAGGCCTTGCTTGGTACTCCCACTTGGTGCAGCAGCAGGGGTGGCAGCACGAAGTGTCCCCCACAGCGGCTGGGTGGGCAGGGGGTGCCTCGCCATGGCAGTGTGGGGCTTCAGGCAGTGTCACCGAGCCTCCCTGCCCTGCCATGCCAGGTCCTGCCCACTGGGGCATGGAGGCCTTGGGGGAGGGCAGCAGGGCACAGTGGGCAACCCGCATCCTCCTCCACCCTATGCACAAATCTGCAGGGCTCATGCCCCCCAGGAGTGCGCATAGTGGCAGGGAACAAGCCCCCCCACTGCAGGCCCCTGGACAAGCTGCCCATGGCTCTGTCCCACTGACCAGCTGGGCCCTGCAGCCGCACATTCCCGCCCCAGCCCCGGGCCCCATGCACTGCCCTGCCCAGCTCCCTCCCTCCCTCCTTCAATATGGGGGCATCAATCTGCTTCCCCCCTAACCCCGACTTACCTGCAGGGAGCTACGGGAGCTGCTCCTTTGCTGCCTGGCTGCCACCTGCACGCAGTGCCCCCTGCCCAATCACGCTCCCCCCAGCCCCTTGCAGACTGGAACTCTGCCAGCCTACAAGGGGAATCCAGCTGGTTCCTGCGTTTTCCTCCTTTAAAGGAGAAAATCTGCATTTTTCTCCTTAAAAATGAGAGCATCTGTGTTTTACCCCCTTTATCTGTGGAAAACCCAGATCCCTGCTCATCACAGTGAGGGACCTACTTAAATGGCCCTGACACAAAGGGTCTTTCACAGCCTGCTGGCCAGGTACAGAGCCAATTGTGTGGCAGCCCTGCCCCTTGGCACTGATTGGTGGAGGGGGGAGGGACAGGGGGCAGCCGCTGTTTTGATTGCTAGCTGCCCCTCAGCTGATTGACACTTATTGGAGAAGACACCGCCGGGGGAGGAGGGGCAAAGGAGTGGCCACCATCTTGATTATTGGCTTCCCTTTGGGCTGCCCCACCCCTCAGCACTGATTGTCAGAGAGGCCTTGACAGGGGAGCACAGACATGGGGGCAGTCACTATCTTGTCTGCTGTCCTTTATGCCACCCAGGCAGATGGCAGACAAGGTTCCTTGGGTGAATTTGATATCTTTTATTAGACCAACCCAAATGGTTGGAGAATAGTTATTAAGCAAGCTTTCGGGTTCAAAAACCCTTCGTCAGGCTCAGGAAGCTTCAGCAGTTGGTGTGTGCTCTTCCTGGATGGAACCCAGGCAGATGGCACTTTCCTGTCTTGGCAAGGATCGTTGCCTTCCACTGGAGAGCCAGCATTTTATTTTAATTGATTTAGTGGACAATTCCAGATTTCTCAGTTACCATGAAGCCATGAATTAGGTGGGTTCCTGATCATAGTCCTCTTTCGTGGACCCCTTAGACCAGGGGTGTCCAACCTTTTTGAATGTGGGGCTGGATCACAAACTTTTTATCACCCAGTGGGCTGGCGAGCCATATTCAAAGACCACACAGGAAGTGACATCACATCAGGAAGTGATGTCACGGGACCTTTGACACTAATGAAGTTGCAGGAAGTGACAATGAAATGGGTCTGGAAATGTGCACACGTGTGTTGCAGCGGACAGAGCCAAAGCAGCTATTGGGATGTGCTGGGAAGCACACACACATGCACATGCATGCACACACACACCGCCCCAACCTGGCCCCGAGGCGCCCCCAGCTCTGCACGGGAACTTACCCTGCGCCTCCGTCCACCCCGGCCTGACCCCAAGGCATCCCCAGCTCTGCACAGGAACTTACCCCGTGCCTCCGTCCACCCCAGTCCGGGCCCAAGGCATTCCCAGCTCCGCACAGGAAATTACCTCGTGCCTCCGTCCACCATGCATGGGGGCAGGGCGCGGGCCATGGTGCAGCTCCCCCCGGGGGCAAGGGGCGAAGCCCATCCCTAGCTCATCCAATCAGGCGCGGGTGGGGCAGCCCCGCTCTGTGCAGCCCTCGGGGCAGCTGTGGCAGGACCCGGCTCACTGATGAGCCGGGCCCTGTGGGAGTAAGCAGCTCCTCTCCCCTCACTGTTGGCTGGGGCCCGTGAGGGCTGCAGCTCCATCGGCGCTGCTGCTGCTGCCACGGCTCTGTGCCACGCCGCTCTGTGCCCTGTGGCTCCGTGCTCTGCCGCTGCGGGTCTGCGCTCCACGGCAGCGCCGGCGCCGTGGCTCCGCGCTCCACCACCATGGCTCTGCGCTCCGGCACTGCCATGGGCCAGATAAAATGGCGTGGCAGGATGCATGGCGGCCCGCAGGCCATATGTTGGACAAACCTGCCTTAGACATAGTCTGCAGACCCCCAGGGCTCCACAGATCACAGGTTGAAAACCACTGGACAATAAAGATCAGTGAAATCGGGTGTGACACTCCTTTCCCAGGGATTAGACTATGATGGATGAGGATCATCTTTACCTTTAACAACAACCAATATATATATGCTTTGAGGAGTCAGGGCTGAACACCTTCCTTATAGACCACCCCCTCATCCTTCCCCAGGTATCTCTCAAGGTTCCACACAATCTCCTTCTCTTCTCCCTCTACATCTTCTCTCTGGCTAATCTCACCCACAAACCCAAACCCACAGTTACCTACCATCTTTAGGTCTTTCTTTCTCTCTTCTTCAGGCGTGTCTCCTGCCCAAACTGAAACCTTGTCTTGCCTTTCTGACATACTCGTGGATGTCTAGCTGTCAGATCAAACACATTATAGTTAAGACGTTGCTTAATTCCAGATTTCTCCTGTGAGGTCTTCTTCCTGTGAGGTCTTTGAATATGGCTCGCCGGCCCACTGGGTGATAAAAAGTTCATGATCTGGCCCCACATTCAAAAAGGTTGGACACCCCTGGTCTAAGGGGTCCACAAAAGAGGGCTATGATCAGGGTCTCACCTAATTCATGGCTTCATGGTAACTGAGAAATCTGGAATTGCACATTATAGTTAAGATGTTGCTTTCTCTCTTCTCCAGGTGTGTCTCCTGCCTAAACTGAAACCTTGTCTTGCCTTTCTGACATACTCGTGGATGTCTAGCTGTCAGATCAAACACATTATAGTTAAGATTCATAGATTCATAGATGTTAGGGTCGGAAGGGACCTCAATAGATCATCGAGTCCGACCCCCTGCATAAGCAGGAAAGAGTGCTGGGTCTAGATGACCCCAGCTAGATACTCATCTAACCTCCTCTTGAAGACCCCCAGGGTAGGGGAGAGCACCACCTCCCTTGGGAGCCCGTTCCAGACCCTGGCCACTCTAACTGTGAAGAAGTTCTTCCTAATGTCCACTCTAAATCTGCTCTCTGCTAGCTTGTGGCCACTATTTCTTGTAACCCCCGGGGGCGCCTTGGTGAATAAATACTCACCAATTCCCTTCTGTGCCCCCGTGATGAACTTATAGGCAGCCACAAGGTCGCCTCTCAACCTTCTCTTGCTTAAGATGTTGCTTAATTCCCACCTCTACCCCCATCTGCACAGAATCTGTCCCTGCTTTCCCCTCTCTCCATCACTGTGGACCACTAATTTGTACTTCCAGGACTCTTCCTGGTCTATTCCCTTTACAGAATAATTTCCATTCATTGTTGAAATATGCCTTCAGTCAGTACAAGGCATCAACCTCTATAATCCTCCCTTACTAAATTTTCAAGCATATGCCTTTCTCCCATGCTGCAGCTAATGTTTAGGCCTAATTACTCAGAAACATCTGTAACATCATTCCATTGTTCTCCCTTCTTTAAACTTGCTCTGGTACCTGCCGGAACCTTGACAATGGTTAGGTTGCTGCTATGCTGAGACCACCCATAATGTTGATCAGTATTGTCTCTCTGTTACTTTGTACTCTCCCATACCTTTGTTTCTATTTGTTATCTCTTGTGTTTGGATTGCAGGTTCCTTGAGGCAGAATGATAGACTTTGAGTTCTTAGAAAGCTTATCAGTAAGATATATATATATCTACTATGACTACTCACAACTTACAGTGTCATAATGTTATGCAAAATGCAGGTGGAACTCTTTCCTACAGAGAAGCATTTTACTTAGTGTCTGTCTTTTGCTATATGCTCTTCTTTTTACAGGATTGCTGCCTTTTTTTCCTCCTACCTACTTTTCTGGTGCTGGTCCTCTAAAAAGAGCAGAACCAAACAGTATGCCTGACAAACCTGATTGCTTTCTATGATAAGGTGACTGGTTCTGTGGATGTGGGGAGACCAGTGGATGTGGTATACCTTGATTTTATCAAGACTTTTGATATGGTATCCCACAGCATTCTCATTGGCCAGGTAAGGAAGTACAAGCTAGATGAATGGGCTGTAAAGTGGATAGAAAACTGGCTGGAGCCTTAGGCTCAGAGGGTAGTAATCAATGGCTCGATGTCTAGTTGGCCACTGATATCAAGTGGAGTGCCCTAGGGGTTGGTTGGTCCTGGGGCTGGTTTTGTTCAATGTCTTCATCAATGACATGGAAGATGGCATAGAGTGCACCCTCAGCAAGTGTGCACGGGGGAGTAGTAGATATACTAGAGGGTAGGGCTAGGATTCAGAGTGACCTAGACAAAATGGAGGATTGGACCAAAAGGAATCTCATGAGATTGAACAAGGACAAGTGCAAACTCCTGAACTTAGGACGGAACAATCCCATGTACTGGTACAGGCTGGGAACTGACTGGCTGGGCAGCAGCACTGCAGAAAAGAACCTGGGGGTTACAGTGGACAGTAAGCAGAATATGAGCCAACAGTGTGCCAAAGAAGGCTAACAGCATACTGGGCTGCATTACTAGGAGTGTTGCCTGCAGGTCAAGGGAAGTGATTATTCCCCTCTATTTGGCACTGGAGTACTGTGTTCAGTTTTGTGCCCCCCACTACAGAAAAGATGTGGACAAATCGGAGAGAGTCCAGCAGAGGGCAACAAAAATGGTGAGGGGGCCTGGGGCAAATGACTTATGTGAGGAGAGGCTGAGGGAACTGGTTTTAGTCTAGAAAAGAGAAGACTAAGATGGGACTTAATAGCAGCCTTCAACTACCTGAAGGGGGTTCCCAAGAGGATGGAGCTAGACTGTTCTCACTGGTGGCAGATAACAGAACAAGGAGCAATGGTCTCAAGTTACAGCAAGGGAAGTTTAGGTTAGATATTAGGAAGAATTTTCTCACTAGGAGGGTAGTAAAACACTGGAACTGGTTACCCAGAGAGGTGGCTGAATCTCCATCCTTGGATGTTTTTAAGTCCCTGCTAGACAAAGCTTTGGCTGGGATGATTTAGTTGGAGATAGTCCTGCCTTGAGCAGGGAGTTGGACTAGGTGACCTATTGAGGTCCCTTCCAACTCTAATTTTCTATGATTTGAATACAGTTATTTCCTAAAGTGGTTATTTTATAAATGGCACCTGAACCTTTTGCTCTTCCAACAGTAAGTGCCTGTTGTGTTCCCCCTTGTTGTTCCTTTTCTGTTGCTTAGGGGATGGTATATTCTTAGAAGATTTGACAGACTTGTTTCCCAAAATGAGATTTCTCTGACTAAACT
Source organism: Alligator sinensis (assembly GCF_000455745.1). Taxonomy (NCBI): domain Eukaryota; kingdom Metazoa; phylum Chordata; order Crocodylia; family Alligatoridae; genus Alligator; species Alligator sinensis. The sequence goes on along the minus strand of NW_005842672.1, from coordinate 332,926 downwards.
GTTATGTAAGCACTCTACAAAAAAGTTTTCTATGTAAATAGTTAATAAATACTTTGCCAAGAGATGCCATTCAAGAAATGCAGCATTGTTTATGGTTACTCTGGGGCCAAAAAATGCTGTTGCTGTGCACTGCAAATGGCTTCAAATGTACAGCTATTTACATTTACATTTTAAGAGCTCTTAAGATGAATCATTTGTACTTAACCAGCAGAAATTGGTTCCAAATAAAATACTGAAGTCACTGAGTTGAAAACACAGTCCAATTGCCACTGTGGATTTCAGTGGAGCTGAGCCAACCTAACCGAAATAGTGAATTTAGCCCCTGAGTCCAAAGTGATGCACGTGGGGAAAAAATAACCATAACTGCATAACCATAATGAAGAGCTCTGAATTAGCAGTCACCACTCAGTGATGAGATCTTGGAGTCCTTGTAGTCCTTTCTCTGAAAACAGCAGCTCAATTTTCAGTGCAGTCAGAAAGGCAAAAAGAATGTCAGGATCTACTGGAAAAAGAATAGAAGATAAAACAAAATATCTTTTGGCCATTATATCAGTCAGTTTACATTATGACTAGTTTTCAGCTGTATTCACCCCATCTCAGAAAGGCTACAGCAGAACTAGAAATGGTACATAAAATAGCAACGAAGCTGATCGGGGCACAAGATGACTTCTCTCTGGATAGAGACCAAAAAAGGCTTGGTATCTTCAGCTTGTAAATCTGATAAAAGAGATGCAATGTGATAGTGGTCTATAAAACCAGGAATGATGAAGAAAAAGTGAATAGGCAACTGTTGTTTCATTTCATAATAAAAGAAGAAAGGGGGGCACTTGATAAAAATATTGGGCAGCAGATAACCTGGAGAGGGTCCAGAGAAGGGCCACTCGTATGGTTAAGGGCCTACAGACCAAGCCTTACGAGGAGAGACTAGAGAAACTGGATCTATTCAGCCTCCGCAAGAGAAGGTTGAAAGGTGACCTTGTGGCTGCCTATAAGTTCATCACGGGGGCACAGAAGGGAATTGGTGAGTATTTATTCACCAAGGCGCCCCCGGGGGTTACAAGAAATAATGGCCACAAGATAGCAGAGAGCAGATTTAGAGTGGACATTAGGAAGAACTTCTTCACAGTTAGAGTGGCCAGGGTCTGGAACGGGCTCCCAAGGGAGGTGGTGCTCTCCCCTACCCTGGGGGTCTTCAAGAGGAGGTTAGATGAGTATCTAGCTGGGGTCATCTAGCCCCAGCCCTCTTTCCTGCTTATGCAGGGGGTCGGACTCGATGATCTATTGAGGTCCCTTCCGACCCTAACATCTATGAATCTATGAATCTATGAATCTAAAACAAACAAAAGGAAGTATTTCTTTACACAGCATCTAATTAATACATGGAACTTACTGCCATAGGATGTTGTGGACTCCAGTAGTATAACTGGGCACCAAAAAATTGAACCAAGTATTAGAGGATAGATCCTTCAAGGGCTATTAACAAAGCAGTTAAAGATGTAACCTAGTGCCAGTACGTGTTGTGGGGGTGATGGATACATCGCTTTACATGTGCCCTGTTTCTTGTACTCTTCATATGATGCATCTACTGCTTGCCACTGTTAGAGGCAAGATACTGGGTTACAGTAGCATTACTAAGGTGGAGGGACCAGAACAGTAGCCCCAGGTGCCAACATGGGGAGAGGTAGTGGAAAAATACTAGATGCCAGTGTATCTGCATGATCACACTGGTAGCATGGCAGCAGTTGGAAGTTGCCATTGTCTCTGTGCATGACAGCTGCCCCAGGCATCCAGCTGTCTTTTTATGAGTTATCTGGGCTAGATGAGCCTTTTTTCTGAAGTAGTCTGGTGATTGTTATTCTCTTAAACTAACAGTGGAAATGTGGAATATTTACTACTCTCTCCTTTATGGTGAAAGTCTGCACATTTATTTTTCTTTTTTTAAGTTGTTTTTTATTCCTTGTTACGTATTTTAAATAATATCAAAAGTTTTCAGTCTTGTCTTTCCTGACTTTACTTTAAATCTCTGAGCACTACATAAAGTAAATTGAGGAGTTCTCTCAGCCCTTGAGCAAAGGCAAAGTATATTAAATCTTTAAGAAGCAAGTTTTCTTTCTACAGTTCATTAGATATTTGAGTTAACGGATTGTTTAAAGTGTAATAGTCAGAAAATCATTTTCCCCTCATTGAATCAGATTCAATCCCCCTGATATCTGTGATGTCACTGATACAAGCTCTGGGTATCCCTAGAATTTTCTACAAAAACAAGCTAGACATAATCTGAATTTTAGTATACAAATAATCAGAAAACAAGGCTTCTGGGGACTTAAAAAAGCCTAAACAATAAGCATTTTTCTGCATCCTAAAAAACAGGAGTATGTACAAACCTACTTTCTTCTTTTTCTGCTTTTTGTAGGTTACTTTTTCATTTCTAATGTATCTCTTCCCAATAATTAGTCTGTAAGTACTGTAAAAGTAGCAGTAATATGGAAAGCTGAACAGTGTCAGGGACAGCAGGAAAATAAACTAATAAGTAGATTTAAAATAAAGCAGACTTCCTCACCTCCTGTCACAAGTCTAAGGACCAAATTTTATTCTGATGTACACAGGCATAATTCCCAGTGAATTCATGGTCTGTCAATAATTGTTTACATTGGGGTTGAACTTGCTCCTGGCACAATATCAGGTCAATGTAGGTTACATTAATTTTCCTCATCTACTCAATTCTAAACAGATTAAAATTGCCTTCCGCTTTCTTTCTTTCAAAAAGTTATTGATTATAGGATAGAGGACAGATGGATATTCAAACACTATGCTGTAAATAGGCTTGCTAGTGATTGTATTCATGGCTCAATGCATGAGACAAATAACATTTCCCATAGGATCTAAGGACATTGGGGAGTAATTAAAACATATCCATAAACAGTGGGCACATCTACATGTGCAATTAGCGTGGCTGAATAAACTCCAGTGCATTTTGCACAGAGTTTATTGCTCCTGGGCATAGTGTTTACATGTGCGCCCAGGACCACAGCATGCTGAGCCCGGGTAATGCACCCCCAGCTTACAGAAGCCCGGGGGGTGAGCCTGCCAGCCCAGAGCTGCTTTGCCCTGGCTCAACATGCTGTGGAGAGGCTAGATGGGGCACAAGGGTGCTACAGTGTGGGGCTAGCCAGCAGGCAACCCCCACACTGAAGCACCCTTGTGCTCCAGCTCGCCCTGGTCACCATCTACATGTGCATTGCGGCACGCTAGATAACTCTCTAATAGGATAGTACTTGTGTTGGGCAGTATTAGCCTAGGGTGGAGTTAATTCATTTACTCTGGCCTAATAGCACTGCATGTGTAGATAGTGGGCACATGTACACGTGCATTAATGCACTTTTCCTAATGATCATTAAATTTAGTACCTCCAATATGAGGTACTAAATAAATGTGCATTAGGCTGCGCTAATGTGCAGTAGCACAAGCACATGCTTTTTAGGCGATGCTTAATGTGCAACAGCCTATTCCACTACGTATTAGCATATTAGCACTTTTTGATGCACCACTTAAATGCACAGTGGAATAAGCTACTGCACATTAAAACAAATGTGTAGATGCACCCAGTGACACTTTACTGCAGAGCTAATTAGTCAGCTCCACAGTAAAGCGCATGTGTAGATGCCCCTGTGAGTAAAAAGTCCGAGGGATAAAACCTAAAAAGCCCATGGAAAGAACTAGATCCAAGCAGTTTGTGTAAAATGTCTAAACAATAAAGGCTCCATAAAGGATTCAGAACATTCCTGAACTGAGAAGAAGAGAGAGGATGTGGATGATGAGTGACCACCTGGCCAGCTAGGCATATATTTAAACTGTACTGTTTTGCTATTCCACTGGGACTTCCTGTCATGGTTCAGTGGTAGAATCCATGGTTGCCATGCAGGAGACTCAGGTTTGAGTCTCAGGTGCATACGTAACTATGGCCACCAAGGCACCAAATGTCTGGACTCAGTTTGGCCTTTGAATTCTGTCTAAAGAGGGGATGGAAGGTCTGGGTGACCTTTCATGTATACAGCAGAATTCTGAAGAATGATAGTTGTATCTCATTTTACTGGGTGATCCCACCATCGCCTCCAGAGAACAGACCTGGAGGAGCTGACCTGAAGTCAGACCTGCTCAGGTGATCAAGTGAACCATAGAATTTTGAAGCAACAAGCCTGGAGGGAGTAAATTGCAGAATTCTACCCCAAGAAAATCTCAGGCCTCCAGCCATTACATAAGGAAGGTGTTTTGAAGAGATCACTTGGGGAGGAGGGGTGCAGTTAATTCAGGAACGATGGTCTAATGCATAATAGGTACAAAGGTTATTATTTTGTATGAAAAAATGTTTGGAAGAAACACTTTTTATAACATTTATAACATTTCTATAACTCTTATATTTAACAAGCAAAATATCTTTTAACACATTAACCCTCAGGAATCTGAATTTATAATAGATTATTCACTTTAAGTATTCACCTAGAGAAAATGGATATTGTATTGACCGGAACAATTACACAATATGTAGGAAATACATTAAGGAACATTCCATGTAGGTGCAACCTGTGTAATCAGTAGTAGCATCCAGGTATTCTTCAGGATGACTTGCTTTAAATCATGTTGGTTTAAATAATTTTGGAAGGAACCAACTTGGAAATTAGTGTCAGTTTATATTTTGAGGGAGACAAAACAAGTTTATCCATAGCCAAAATAATATTCTGGACCTGTCCCAGGACCTGGCAAATAAATTTTTAATAGTCAAAATTAAATTGTTGCATAAGTCCTTGAAACACTTCATCCCAGATGAAGTTAGAAGATACAGCAAATCTGGGTTGCTAACTGTCTGTACATTTATGGACCAAATATAAAAAACAAGCCTAAAAATACCTGTTTATAAAGTCCATAAAAAATTGAGCCACCTCTAAAAGCACTAAGAAACCAGAGTTTGATTGAAGCTCTATCTTTTAACAAATCTCAATTGTTGAAGAACAGACAAAGCAGAGGATCACCACCTGGTGTCTGAGCAGGAGTGCAGAACACTACAGGGAGCATTCTTTCAAGGTTTTGAAGCCTGTAGCACCCTCCCCCACCAGCCATGTGGTGTGACTGTTGCATCCTATCGCCACCTGTAACACTGAGTGCCTCACAGATTGGCAGACAGTAGTCCTTCTTTGGAGTTCTTGCCAGAATGAGGTGTGCAGAGCCAATAGAGGAAGGCTGGGTAGTGAGCTGGGGCAGCACAGTGAGGGGTGCAGTTAGGGGTGTCATGGCATAGGGATGAGTAGGGGACCCCTGCAGTGGAAACTGCAGTGCTATGTAAAACTACCAACCCCCAATTTTTTTTATTCATAGATTCATAGATGTTAGGGGCTGGAAGGGACTTTGCAAAGTCGTTGGGTCCAACCACCCTGCACTTGGGCAGAAAAGACTGTTAGGGTCAGATGACCCCAGGAAGGTGGGCATCAAACTGCTTTTTGAAGATCACCAGGGTTGGTGACTGTACCACCTCTGGGGGGAGCCTATTCCAGACCCTCAGAACCCGACTTGTAAAGAAGTTTTTCCTTATGTCCAGTCTGAAGTGAACTTCTATCAGTCTGTGCCCATTATTCCTTTACCTTCCCCTGCATGATATATTGATAATCTTTTTACTGATGACCAAACCTTTTACTGATGACCAAACATTTTTTACCATTGTTGTTATTCAGTTCTAAATTGTGAACCCGGCCCTTGTTCAGCCTTGGCAGAAGTAAAATATATGGTAGTAAAAAAAGTTTGGTCATAAGTTATATGTTTGCAGAATGCCCATAAAAAGATTTGTTTTGAGTTGGCAACCCTTCAGGTTTTCCAATAAACTTATTAGGTGTGGAAAGTATAGAACTTAAAACAAATAATTGCTCAAAGTTGAATAATAAACATAGAATCTCATCAGGGAGGAAAGAAGCATTGGATTCCACCACATCCTTCCCATCACAAATCTACCTGTGCCACGTAGTGTAGGGACTCACACTATTTCAGCTGGAGCAGTAGGAGAATTTGCCCTCTTCTACACTGCTCGTGTCATGTTGTGCCCAGGATGGGTCCTAACGTGGAACCAAGATGTTCCAAAGCCAATGAGGCTGCTCTAGGCTTGGCCCCAGCTGATCTCAAGCACTCTGGAGATTGGGGATTTGAAAACAGTCTCTGGGGGACTCTTCTGATTGTTGACAATGAAGAAATATAGCATCTTTACCAGTAAGTATCTGTGTGGGTACCTGTGGGTAGAGCATGGGCCTGGCACACTTGGGTCTGCTCTTTCCAGGACACATCACTCCCAGGACTTAGATAAAGATAATGCCTGCAAGGAGCTGTAAGAGAACTCTGCAACTGCAGCGCTTTCTTAAAGGGCTTAGCATGTGTTCCCCTCTGATTATGTGTTGGAGTGAAATGGGCATAAGCCCCAGGGTCATGAATGCCATGTGCCCCCAGAGGCTGGGGGGGCATGGTGAGCTTCTGCAGGTGGCAGTGGTGCTGTCAGCGGCAGGAGTGTGGCAGCAGCAAGCAGTGAACTCCCACAGGTGGCTATGGTGCTGTCGGTGGCGGGGGTGGGGCAAGCACTGACCAGTGGTTGTCAACTACCCACAGGCACCACCAGCAGTATCGGCAGCACCCTTTTTCCAGGGTTGCACTGCCAAACTCAGGGGGTACATGTGCACCCACGTGCACCCCCTCTACGTTGCCAATGCCCAGGGTAGTTTGCAAGCTGCAGCTGTGGTCAGACCCTTTGAAGGGGGTGCAGAGTGGTGGAGAGGTTTTTTTATCTGCCCTCGCACAGTAACCTAAGGGCCAAGGAATATCTGACCCAAAGGTTAGACAAGGGATACAATCTGTCATGTTATATGTCCTGGAATTTAATAGGTAGTTGCAGTTTTCCATGGTAAACCATGAGACTCACAGTTTATCACAAACAATTGTTGGCGCACACATTTTCCATTCTCTATTGGTATTTCAGACATAGTTCTTTCTCCTTCATAGAAGGCAGACCCTCAGGATTCTCTAGGTGATCCTCCGAGGATTGTCAGGGAACTATCCCCCAATGCTTCTCAGAAAATGTGAAAGGTATACACTTGAGCCAAATCCTGACCCCAAGTGCACATATGCATAAAATGGTGCGGTTATATGTAAAAACAGAATTTTGCCCTTTACATGCTTCAGAAGAAAAGAAACAAATGGTAAAAGTAAAAATGCAGACAAGAATCCATTTGACTTAAAAATGCGAATGACATTCTAATCTTCTTTCTACCTATCAGCAAATAATGACCTAAATAGTAAGTGAAAGATCCTTTCAGCTGGTGAAAAGGATTACATCATTCTCTGTGAAAATTCTTTTGAGCCATTTTACAGCCTTTTTTTACTCACAATTTACAAATATCCATTACAGTTATTATTAGAAACAATCTGAAGAAACAGATCCTGAAAGACTGTCAGATTGGCTTCTATGCCTCTGGCCTTTTCTCGTGCCTTTTTCATTTGAACTGAAAGGTAATTGGGGGAGAGTTATTGACATTCCGAAAGGTCTGGGAATGGATCCAGAACATAGTTTACTTTCCTGTGAATGAAAAAGCTTTACTCAATCATGATTCATGAAGAGATAGAGAGCCCTTCTCTCTTTTTTCTTTTAAAACCTCTTGGTGTCCCAAAGAGGCAGGTTTAGAAGTTAAAGACTTCTAAATGTAATGTCAGGAAATTGACAAGAGATATAATTGTGTCATCAATGTGATGTAATTCCTCTTTGGGAATTCCCTTTGCAAGATGTAGCAAGAACTTTGAATAAGACTCATCAGCTAAGTACAGACAGTCAAAAAGCCCAAGGCTGAATCGATTCAAGCTTTGCAGGTTAGTCTAAGCTATGTAAATTGAATGGATAAGAAAATGAACAGATATTCACTTATGATTCTAGAAATGCAGCTACATTCCTGCAGTGGCCCAGGCGAGAAGCTGGGGATGCTAGAGAACACCACTCTGCTATGCTGGAGCAGATAGCTTGGGCCAAGGCTAGCCCACCACCCTGCGAAGAAGGGCTTGTGGGGGAGGTGCAAAGCATCCTGGGATGCTGGGGGTCTGTGAGTTAACTTGAATCTGGAGGGGATCTGGGACAGAAGTTAAATAAACCAATTTAACCTAAATCAGTTAAGTCTGATACTACATCCATCCAGGTTTATCTCAAACCGGTTTCAGCTATTTTGAAAGCAGTTTATATGCGCTGAACTTCTGTTCCATTACAGATTTGAACCAGTTTCCGATCACTTATACTGGTTTATGTGTAATTTCTGCCCCTGACCCTCAAGGCACTGTCACAACCCAGTGATTTTGGTGCCTCGGCACGATGGAATTTCCTTGCCACATGAGAGCCTCTTGCACAGTAAAGGTTTTCTGTTGTAGCAGAAGAACCTCGGTGCAAGAGAATTCCTGCCAATTTGCAGGGTGCATTTCTTCCTTGCAGCACAGAAATGCACGGTGCAAAGAGTTCCCGCTATTCGAATGCAAATTTGTGATCCGCTATTGGCCAGTGCTAAATTATGCACACGTGGCGGCTAGTAATTGGCTTGCTAGCCGTTTAAAATTCCATGCGACTTCCGCCCAAGTTGGAGAACTTTGAGCATGCTGCAGAGTGCCTCTAAAGAGATCTGACTTGCGGCTAGCTGATCGATAGACTGATCACCTATCGATCCTTCTTCCCGTCGCCAAGCGCAATCCCAGCCGTACCCTTTTCCCACCGGCTTAAATTGCGGACAGATTAACTGGCTTGGGCCTCGCCAGCTGC